>NW_010201622.1:0-20572 GCF_000695765.1 Mesitornis unicolor
GGCCTCGCTGGACTCCCTCGGTGCGGCGCGGATGAAGGCGGGGGGGCTGTGCGGTTTGTAGCCCCGGATAGGGCGCTTGACCCTGCTGACGACACCGCCCCGCTGGGCCGGGTTACCCGTCCGGCACCTCTGGCCTCTCGGAAGGGGTCAGCTGAGTTCTCGCCCTACTTAACTCAGAAAAGAAGCGGCCTGCACAGGTGAAGTTTTTAGGGAGTCGTTTAAGAGCGTCCCGATGTGGGATTTCATGCGCAAGTAACGGGAGAAGTGCTTTCCGTCGTCTTCGTGCTTCTGCACCGAGAAATCTCCAAACCTGACTGAGACATTTATTTTATTATTTTTTTCCCACGAAAAGAGAGCACCCACCAAAATATTACCTACCCTTATGATCTGTATTACCTCCAAGAAGTAAAACAATGGAGCTACATCCACCAGCTGTTTCCACTCTCCGGGTAGAATCTTGAGTTATTAAACATCCTTTAAACTTAAATGTCCCCTTAACTCATTAAATCCCCCCATCCCATCCTTCCCTCACCCACTATCCATGCTCAATTTTCCCAGTGCTCCTCATAGACATGTTGCAGCCTGTACCTCCAGGCTGATGCTGCTGAAGTGGACAAATGAAGATCCTTTCCCTCAGTAACATTTCCCATTTCCAGCACTAGCAGATGTACATACAAGTTGCTCCCTCAAGTCCGCAACGTTGCTTGTAGTTCCTTGGAAGGGACCTTCAGAGGTCATCTGGTCCAACCCCCTGCAGTAAGCAGGGACAATGTTACCAGATGAGGTTGCTCAGAGCCCCATCGAGCCTGATCTTGAATGCCTCCAGGGATGGGGCCTCCACTACCTCTCTGGGCAACCTGTTCAAGTGTTTCACCGCCCTCATAGTGAAGAACTTCTTCCTAATGTCTAATCTAAGTCCACCCTGCTCCAGTTTAAAACCATTGCCCCTCGTCCTATTGCTACACACTCTTGTAAACAGTACCTCCTCAGCTTTCTTGTAAGCTCCCTTCAGGCACTGGAAGGCCACAATAAGGTCTTCCCACAGCCTTCTCTTCTCTAGGCTGAACAACCCCAACTCTTTCAGCCTGTCCTCATAGGAGAGGTGCTCCATCCCTCGAATAATTTTTGTGGCCCTCTTCTGGACCCACTACAACAGGTCCATGTCCTTCTTGTGTTGAGGGCTCCAGAACTGGATGCAGTACTCCAGGTGAGATCTCACCAGAGCAGAGTAGAGGGGCAGAACCACCTCCCTCGATCTGCTGGCCACACTACTCTTGATGCAGCCCAGGATGCAGTTGGCCTTCTGGGCCGTGAGTGCACACTGCTGGCTCATGTCCAGTTTTTCATCTACCAGTACCCCCAAGTCCCTTTCCACAGGGGTGCTCTCTATGACACCAAACTCCAGCCTGTATGGATGAAGAGAATTGCCCCTACCCAGGTGCAGGATCTTGCACTCAAACAGAGCCAATGCCAATGACGTTATACTGTTGCACATAAAATGACGGCACCTTCCATTCTGGGCATATTTTTCATCAAAGGAGGAAGTTCTGCTCCATTTGGCACTGGAGTGGCCTTGATTAAACTACTGCATACAATTTGGGGGACTGCATGTTAGGGAAGATACAGCCTGGAGAGAATTCAAAGGAAAACAACAATAAAACATGGTCAGAAAAATGTGTCCTACTGCAAAGGCCGGCTTTTGTTTTATCAGGGTGAAAAGTAGGGGAAGAAGATATGGCAGTGGTGATCTGATACGCAGAAGGTCACAAAGAAATTGTTTTCCCTCTGTAAGGAAGGTAATGGACTTTTTAAAGCAATATGAGATTTAATGTAGGTAATTGGGTATCAATAGATGCTGATGTGTGGAAACCCTACAGTAGCCTAACCAGGAATACTGGAGGTTTTTTAATAGATGAGGAAGACTTTTAGCAGTGATGCAAGTTTGAGCTGGGCATTGGAAGAAACACAAATCTCTCCCTACTGCAGAATTCATCTTCAATCTTCTGGAGCCTCTTATGGTTTTCCTCTGCCATGGTCTCTGTCATCTTCAGCTAACTACCCATCATGCCAGAGCGTCCTATGCCAGGATTCACTGCTGTGTATGTAGTAGGAGAAGGTCACTGGGCCACATCCAAGGTCCAAAGCAGGGCAGAAGATGAGGAGTGAGGACAGCAGGTGAAGGGGGAGGGAAAAGTCCAGATATAGAGAAACATGTGGGCAGGCAGATAGCATGCTTACTTATAGTTCAAAATAAAGATTTTGTTTTTCCATGTATGGGAATGGTAACACTACATTGCTTTTGCATATCCTAGAGGAAAGGGAGTGGAAATATCAAGAAAGAATGGTAACTGTGGGCAGCTATGAAAGAAGTAATAGGGACTTTTCAGGAAAGAGAGGAGAGGAAAAAAAGAAATCTAGGAAATAATGTGACAATAATAGAGACAACAGTATAAAAAAAAAGAAGGGGGGGGAAGGAAGTAATCAAGGGTCCCACAAGATGAAGAGAATAAACATGGGCCATGCTGTTACATTATAAAGAAAGAAGAGCAATAGAGAGAAACAAGGTACAAACAAAGGAAAGTGACAGTAGCAAAACCTGAGAGTCCTCAGAGCAGACGTTTAAAGTGAAAAAACAGAGAAAGGCTAAAGTATAAAAGAGCCATGTAGGTATAGTAGAAATAGCCAGGATCCCAGAGCAGAAACAACACACAGTCAAACAGAGGGAGCAAAAGAGGCAGTGCTCAGGCTAAGGCATGGTACACTTCATAATTCACTTTCATACATTTCATTATCTAAGATTCTGGTAGCTCATTACTCTGTAAAGGGCGTAAGTCAAGTGGCTGAAATAAAGTAAAGCTAAACAACTAACAGTTAAATCCTATATTGTTTCTTAGTGTGCTGTTTTTCTTTGTGAAGGAAAAGGGTCTGGCTTAATGCATAAGGAAGGTTAAAAGTTTTCAAGAAACAAGCAAAACCCTCTTACACTCCAAAGGACTGAACTGCAATAAATCCAGAAAGACAACATCTATTTTTACCTAAGAAAAAGAACGGAAAATAAATCCTTACCCCAGCAGGAGAAGAAATGCTGCCAGGCAGCATTTCCCTGTTTCCAGATGTAAAAAGCTGAAATGCTCCCAGAAATTCGCACCAGCCAAATGGGATGGCTAGGATATGTGGCACATACCATCTGAATGGGGAGGTGGCAGGTTTCTTTCTTCTGGAAGTGGAGTTGTGCTGTGACTGTGATGAGGGTCCTGGATAAACTTCAAAGAAAAGCATGGAGTTAATCTGAAAAGTAACTTTGATGTCCATTAATTGAATCGTGCAGAAAACACTGCCGGAAGAGAGATACATTTTCTTTTCTTTAAACACAACTCTGTGGCAGATATTACAGTTTGTAGCGGGGACTATTAAACCTGTCATTCACTTGCTAGAGCTAATGGAAGGAACCTCAAGAAAGTGGAAAGTAAAGTATACAAAAGTGTACAGAGAGCTGCATAAAGGAAGCTAATTGCAGGCCCAAGAACCTCTGTCAGTCTATAAAAAACAAATTGCTGCCTACTGGGATATCATCATCCAGGTATCTATCACAGAGAAAATACCCTGCAGAACTCAAAGGCTTAGGAGATACTAAAATTAAGACTGATGTGCAGCCATAATTTATCTTTCCTTGTGGGTATGGTACTATGGTACTATACCACTGTCCTTGTGCGTATAGTCTTTATCTATATGATGTTATGCAATTTTACCCACACAGTGTCATTTAGAGAAAAGACTGCTTTTGTCCTGAAAATGAATGGACCTGTGTAATGAGGATTGCTTTCTTTGGGATTCTGATTGTTGTTGCTGGTAGAGGAAGGAACAACAGAGATGAAGCTTTGCCTCAAAAGTTCAAGTGATTAAAAGCTGCCCCAGAGACCTGGATTCTAATGTGATTTCTCTCATGAAGAAGATTCTGGACAATGTAGAAATGAAGACTGCAAAAGAGTTTCTGAGTTAAAAAACTGCCTCCAAGAAAGGTTTGAGTAGTAATGGACAGCAAGTAAATGTATAGCCCTGCATATGGAAGAATTCTGAGGACAGAAAAAACTGAGTAGCTACTTACTACATGAGACATCCCCATCTTTCATCTTGAATGAAGAACTGTGCAGAACTGATGTTCGCATAACAAAAGACTGCATCATTACGCCTACATACAAGGGATAGAACTGAGATTGTACAAAAAAAAACCCCTTTCCTAATTACTAAACTTTAAGTACTCAATTTTTTAAATTTTAGAGCTTGACTCCACAAACACCCAATGAAGAGTTGCAAAGAGAGGGATGGGATTATGTCATCCCTGAAAAGCAACTGATCTTCTGGTCTCCTCTTCTCTCCAGGGCAATCTCCCACAGGACTCTTCTATGCAGATAGAAGAAAAAGCCAAAGTCTGCTCTTTCCCAGTCTGTGTTGTGATCCTACTTTTTGTTGTGCTCCCTTCACTCATGATTGCCATTTTAAGATGACAATTTCTGAAGCAGCCACTAAGCATCAGTGAATCTGCTAAACAATTGCAAGCTGTGATGTTTAGTATGTTTTACTTTTCAGAAAAAATTCCATTTCAGAACAATTGTATTAGAGCTATCCTTGACGAAATTTCAAGGATCTGCTTCAAAGAAAACCCTGCCAGGATTTTTAAAGGCAGCTTGTGTTCCTTTGCCTTTTTTCTCAAGTCATTGTGGCCAAAAATGTCAGGCTGAGGCCATCGTCTCTGTGAAATTTCAGTCTGAATGATTTAGCTTTCAGAAGGCACCAGATGGTTGAAAAACTGGGTCTCAAAATGAGAAATGCTGGGTAACATTAAATATAGCCATACTTACCCCCCAGCAAATAATATATAGGCATCCCTTCTGGAGAGCACTTTGAGAATAAACATGATGGAGCTGCAGTAAAGTAATAGATGATTCTGGTTTTGTGCAAGGGAATAGATATTTGGGATATTACTGGAAATTATTCCACAACCTTTGAACACAGTTTATGTCATTAGACACTTTTTCCTCCTAGTTGGAACTTAGAGTTTAAAAAAACCATCCAACTAAGCAACTAAAAAAACCAAAAACTCTTGTGAAGTAAATGCCTAAAAGCCGGGCAAATTCATTAACTATGTTTGCACTTACAAATTTTACAGGGTTTATAATGATATTTTCTAGGGTAGAGATCAAATTTAAAAAAAATGAACAAACAAAAAGCAACAGAAATTAAACTGAATAAACTAAACTGGCTTACTTGTTCTATAATTTCTACTAAGAAGGTGATCTGAGAATTTAGGAGTGAAATTACTCCTATGAACATCGTGTGATCTCATTACTGGGTGTATTTACCTAACAGTTTCTGAAAACATTTACAGGACTATAATCCCTTTATTTTTAAAAGGTATCAATCTTGAAGTGTCACTTTGCTATAAAAAATAATTAGACATGACTAGACAAAAACCTTTTTACCAGTGAGCCATCCCTCCTGTTTCAGTAGTTTCAAGGAAAGCAGCAGACCACCTAACTAGCACAAGGGCACACAGTAACACACCATTATTTGGCAGCATCTCCTCATTATACCTATGTAACATGCTTTAATCCTAGTTACCAAAAGAACTTAGTGGTGGAGAAGTGATTGGTTGGTTCCTATGAGTTTATTTTTCATGGTTAATGCTTTTTTTTTATTTAAATTAACTCTTGGCAAGGTCATCACAATCTATCCATATTCCGTAGTCATGTATTTGTGTTAAAAAATCACTCCTGTACATATCTATAAACTTGTTAATGTCTTCCATTTCTGTACTTCACTACCTACATACATCAGTAAACATAAAATTTTGATTTGGAGCAAATATTTATGGAAATATAACAAAAATCTTGCATGCATTTTAAATTCTGTATGTCAGCATAGTTCAGCTTCAGGGAGGATTTTAGTGAGGAACATCAAGTCTGTCTGCTTGAGGAGATGGAAGGGTGCTACGCCCCTATCATAGAGAGGCAGAAACATATACTTGACCTTCTGCAGACTGGTTATCACAAGGTGACTTTAAGTGTCTGTGTAATGCAGGATTAGGGGATCAGCTACTTGCTAGGCTGATCCTTCTGGTGCAACTTTCTGGCTTGCCTTTTGTGGGATTACAGCATACCTCACAGTTCTCAACCTCTGAGAAGTGCAAGGGGTTTTACTAAGAGGGAGAAGATACACAGGGTCTCTTCCTCTATGACCATTTCTGATCCCTTTTGTCAGTTCAGTCCAACTTTACATAAAGAGTTAATGTCCAAGGTAGCCTCCTGCACCACAAAGCAATCAACTGAAACCTTTTTCATCTTGATCAAGTGCTATCTAAAACACAAAGCCACCTAAAATAAAGCTGCTCTCAAACCATCTAACCCTCTTAAGTCTACTACTCAGACCTTCACTATTTAAGTTCTTTCAGCTTTTGTATAAATGGAGGAAACAATTGCCTTCTAAAAGACCAGAAAATCTCCTTCTAATAATCAAGCCAAAACAACCGTTTTTGAAGAGACTCTACATCCAGAGAGGATTGCTTTGACTCAGCTCCTGGCCTCTGGAGCATGCAGGTGTCTGTGAGACTCACAGGCTCTTAACTTCAGGAAAACCAGCTTCAGAAGGTTACTAAGATCAGGTATATAATACTGATAATATGTGTTTTATTAATTTTCTGTACTTTTATCTTGAAGGTTTTAAGAACAAGTCATTTAGGGACTTTTTGGGTGAGAGACAGTTGCAGGGCATTCTGATAGGAATCTGTTTCAATTTCATCTTTTGGAGTTTTCTCCAGTTTTCCTTACTGTAGAAAGGACTGCAGTCCAAGTCTCTGGATTGATCACTTGAAATCATTTGCTGAGGATTTGGTCTGACAGTGGTCTGGCTGGCAGGGGAACATCTCCATTGGAGGGTGCCCACAGCCTGCATACTCTCCTAGGATGGAGATGTATGCTTGTCATGGAATCGCACCAAAATGGCTACAGGCACACAAATAATGAACTCAAACCACCTTTTAATCTGCAACTTAAATTAAGCAGACAAAACTTCATTCACCAAAACAACATTCCACTGACATTCAACAAATACAGGTTCGATATGCTGGTTGGAAATATTACCAGACACAGCTGAGTTAAGAATTCTTAAGTTTTGGCCAAATGATCCAAAATGTGCACTCACTCACTCACCAAAAAGGGAGGGCTCTCAATCTCAAGAAGTTACCTTAAGTGGTAACTCTCCCAACACAAGGGGAGAGTCTCTGACTGCAGACCCACTGCTCCAAGGAGGACCGACTCCAATGAGTCCTTCGACGAGGTCCCATTTCTACCCTGGTCGAATCTGATCTGTGGTCAATCCATGGTCATGTCAGCCCCCTATTGGCTGAGGACCCCAACTTTCCTGCCTTTGACCCCCACTGTGTGGACCAGACATGAGCTGTGAGGCGGGGAGGCAGTCCTGGCACCAGCAGGACCAGAAACTTTAATACTGCTTTGTTGGGTCTTTCTTCAGGTCTTTAGTAGGGTGGGTGCATCTGTCACAATGCTCAAACCCATTTTCCAAAGCAGGCAGAAGACAAATTTGAACCCAGGCCTCCAATATTCCTTGTGGGCAAACAAGGAGAGAAAATCTCAACCTCTGCTCAGTAAATAACTTGCTGTAAAGAGTTGAAGGAAGGACCCCTCTGAAGCTTCTTGCTCATTTTGTTTTTTGGGGTTTTTTTGAGGTTGTAAGGTGAGTGCCTAATCTTGGCTGCCTGTTTCTCTCCATGCACTGGATAGGAAGAGCTTGAGTGTTTGTTTCAGACCCACTGGTTTCCCTAGGAGACAGGAATGGCTGCTGAGCACACAGCTACATGGCAGGAGCCTGGGCTGGGGATGAGGTTAGGTGGGTGGTAGAGAGGGAGGAAGAACATTGACGGCTGAGGGGGCTGTTTCCTTCCCTGGATCAGGGCCTACAAGACAGGCACCACAGTGTTCAGCTTATATCTGCTCCATCAATCCAGTTCGAAATTATTTCCTATTAGATGAGACAGGAAGAGGACTCTTAATGGAGTGCTGTCTCTTTTGTAAAACATTTTAATCTCTTTGTACGCAAGATCTCTTTTATCTTTCTTTAACTGGTGGGCCTTATGTAGGAAAGTTATACTAGTGGAATGTCTTAATTCAGTCCAGGTTTGTTAGGGTTCTTTTTCATATTCATCCAGATCAGATAAATTGTATGTTGTATTTACTTTTTTGAGTACTTGCCTAAAAAGTCCGTGCACTGAGGCTGTTTCTCATAATGTGCTGACTTTTGGAACCAACTCTTTATTTACAGGCTTTGGCAAAATGGTTAGATTTATTATTTATTAACCAGAAAACCAACAGCCCTTTCTTTTAGAAAGCTACAGAGTTGCACAAAGTATACTGTGCTACCAAAATTACAAGTTTTGTTCTAAATTTTTTCATAATGCCTATTATCTGTGGCTTGATAGGTATAGTCACTACCACTTTTGGAGATGGAAAAGAGTCTTCCTTCTCTTTCACTTTCAAACTTCCCTAATATTTAACAAACTCTTGCTGCACCAAGAATTTTTATAAAGTTTGCTTTGAGATCATAGTTAGATTTTTCTGTGCCTTGTGAAGAGGCATTTCTTCAGTGTGCTTTTTATTTTTTTCTTGAATAAATCTGCCTTTCACCTCACAGTGGGTTTCTATAAGTAGATTTATATTAATCCTTATCTTCCTCTTTAGTATGCCTGCATATAACACCAGTTAGCATTTTTCTTTGGTTTGGATTGCTTTGTCAGTATAGCTTTTGCTGAAACATGGCCTTACTTCAATAACTGGCACCTTGTCCAAAAACTCATGCTTCATCATCACAGGAGTGTAACTGCGAGATAAGTATTTTGGAGGCATCAGAAGTATTTACAACAAATAAAATTACTTTCAAATAATGCTTGAACATTATTTCAGTGTATAAAGGCTTCAGAAACCTATTCTGTTTAGACTACAGTGGAAACCAAGTTCACAAGAGCCCAAGGTTTCCACATGGGGTCAGAACTATCCCTGCGGGACTATCTTCTACCTTCCCTATCAGAAGCTAGGTGCTAGTGAAGCATGATGCTAATGAAGACATTCAGGGAATTCCTGTTTTCTGACTTCTGGCCTTCTTTTTTTGTCTAGAGCTCTTCAAATTAGGTATCTTTTGGAGACACATGAACATGAGGTACAGGAAGAACAATCCAACATTGCTCCAACATTATCCATAGCTGATGCAGGTTTGAGCATTGACCCTAAGAGCCTTTGCTCTTAGGCTGTAGTTGCATGCACAACTGGCAGTTGTCACTGCCACCAGAAGAAGCAGTCCTGCCTTTCACTTATCATTTGTTCCTGTTCATGCTCTACGCCTCCCTTTGCTGGTGGCTGGGGAGCTGATCTGAGCTAGAGCCAACTATTATTTAGGCTGGGTTAGTCTTAGTTTGTATCAGTTCCTGATCTGCTTCACTGCAGGGCTGCACAGAATTTCTTTTGTGCCAACACAAGGGAGGGGACAACGTGAAGGCAGAGATGACCCAGGTGCCTGGAGTAAAGGGAGCTGAGATGCCACCAGCTCAAAGAGTTCATGAAACTCCAGCCTTTTTCTTGATCATCCTTTGTAGGAGCTCAGTGAATAAGGTCGGTCAAATTTTTGCTGGTTTGCCATGTTTTGATTGTTCCTCATCCATAACAGGTGATATGCACTACTTCCCATTCCTCTGGGCTTTTCTTACCACTCCTGCTTTCCAAGGTGGGGCACTGGGAGCACTGAGTTCCGTGAAGACGTGGCTGTCACAGCTGCCTGCATCCGAGGCAGGACAGTGGAGTCTGGCGGTCACAGAGAAAATTGCAATCAACGAGACACCACCTTCCAACCTTCCGCTATCGAGATCTTCAGCAAGCAGTTTTGCCCTGACAGCTTCTGCTCCATCTGCATGGCAGCCCCATATAGGCTTCCTTTTGGCTGAGCCACAGCTTGACAAACTGCTTAACACTGTGTGGTCTTAACAGCAGTCTCTGTCTTGTGTTGACTGTAGGGATCTTAACAGGGCTGATGCTTTCCCTTGCTGCTGTGGCTCTGGGCTGTGCTTGGTTTGCTGGAGTGCAGCTGCAGATGCAAGTTTCCTCAGATCTGGTGATAAAAGCTGATATAGCAGAGGCCAGCTGGCATCATCCCACTCTGCAGGACTCTTCTGCATAAAATGCGTGAAGGGGTGATAGCATCTGCCCCCAAACTCAAGGGAAGAAACAACTGCAGATGCAGCTGGGACAAAAATCTACAGGAGCAGCTGTTGATGAGCCTCTTGATCTCAGTTTTAATGCACACCTATCACTTGCCTACTTTTCTTAGTATTTACTTAGGTTGGCATTTCTCAGAACCTTCTCCCACAGAACCATGCCATTTCCTACCACCATTTCATTGCAGCTGACTTTCCTTTGATCTCACCAGTCTTTGTCTCTTTAAAATAATAGTAATCTTTTTATAATCGGCTGTCATTGCACTCTGTGGATACCATTGCAAGGACAAGGATTATAAATATTTGAATAGTTGCCTGTTGAGGTTGTGAGTGAGAGTGGTGAGATGGGAGGGACTCCAAGCAATATCACAAAGATGAGCAAATATTTCTCCCTTCCTCTGAAGAACTTCCACATGCAAAAGAGGGGGTGCTGTGATGTGGCTGTCAAAATCTTAGAAAATGATGAAACTTGTGGAATGGACAATTGTGAGATAAAACGCTAATGTAAATTACTCTGTACTTGTAGTAGGGATTAGTGTCTGTTGTGAGGCAGTCCTTGCCCACAAGGAAAACCTCTTGTCAGGTTTTGTGGTCCCTATGTGTCCCCAGGTTTGAGCACAATCTGGTCATGCATAAAGATTTTAGGATTCAATTCTCAAAATGATCCGTCTTGCTATGCATCTTTTACAAAAACAAAGATAGTCAAGTCCATGAAAATCCTCATTAGTCAGACATCAATATTCTGAGAGTAAAGAGAGTAGCTGTTGAAAGAAGCATATACTTGCAAAGCATATTAGTATTTGTCAGGGTGAACAGAAGGGAAATGCTTCTCTGATTCTAGCTTTTTTTCTGATTTTGTGTAAAATATCTTTCTTATTATAATCAGAACAAGGATAACTCATATCTTAGATTTGAATTCTAAACTTAGCAGAATAGAAAATAAAGGCTTGTACCCTGATTTTCATAAACAATTTAGCATTTCAATTTCAGAAAATGTATGAAGCAAGTTGAATTAGTTGTGCTGGGGTATAAATGCATTCTTGTTTTGGTCCTCAATTCACTTTTATGTCTGACTCCTTTGGGAAGATCTTGTCTTTCTGGGAAAGAGATGGCAGCAAATCAGTTGGGAAAGAGCAGATTTCTTCAGATCTCGCATTCATCTGATTTTGCAGTATAGCATTTCTAAGCTTGTGAGACAGATGGGAAACCTTAGAAGCTTGGAAACTTTGGAGACTGTTGTACTGAGATTAGTGAGAGCTTCATGAACTAATCAACAACTTCATCAATGTTGTATCAAATGTTACATCACTTTGCATTCCAGGAAACTCCATGGGTAACTATGCAAGCTCTCAGAGATACAAGAAATCTTATTTTTGAGGTAAAGTGCAGCAAGGACCACAGGATAATTGCCTAGTCCTGACTGACCCCACAGGGCAGCACTACTGAAATACACAAAAAGCCTGAGGAGCGTTATAAAATGTGCTGCCTGACGATTGCTTTCTTGACCTAAGGACGGCCAGAAGCCACTGAAAGGGTGCCATGCTGCAGCACAAAGAGCCAAGCATTGTGTGCCTGTGCTTGACAGGTTCACATGCTGCTGCTGGAGGATACTGGTGTTAACACAGCAGAGAGATGTAGAAGCAGAGAAGGCTGCCAGAACGAGTGGTTATGCAGGTCAGTCTCCTGCTTGAAGCCTGATTAGACCAAGTCAGATGTGCCCTTGGAATAGAAGTGTCTTGACAGGCAGCAAAAACAGTCCTCTGATTATCAGCTCCTTGGTAACAAATAGCAGATATTTTTTTTCTTCCAGATGCACTGGTCATAACCTTATCCACACGCATTTCCTCACTTCACTGACAACTCTCTGTTCTCTTCTAATTTATAAAAACCCTACTCACCTACAAAAAATACCCCATGCAAAATAACAACAAACAAACAAAAAGATACATATCTAAGTCTTCTCAGCTGTTGCTCAGAATCTCTTTCCACCCACTATCAGTTTACAATTGTTTTAAATTACTGTATTCTTGGGGAAGCAATGATTGCTACTGAGAAAATACTTACAAACCTAATAACTAAGTGCCATCAGGCTTCTTTAATAGTGAGGTTTCCTTAGTGGTGTCTATTTAGGCTGATTGTAATTTAAGGTTAAAAAAATCAGTTATGAAAGTGTGAGGTCAGTCAGTAATTTGGTGAATACTGATTTCAAAGAAATGCTAGCAGAGTACATCCATAAAGTCAATGCTGAGCAATACAGATTACTTCTGCCTGCTATTGAGGCTCTTTGTCTAAAGCAGGGCTGTCTCAAGAGCATCTTCTTGTGCTCATTGAAATTATAGCAACAGCTTAAAACTGTTATTGGACCTGCTTGCTCCCAGGCATCTGAAAATACACTCTGACAATGTTAAATTGAAGTTACTCTTCATACAGAGTTAACAGCATTAATAGTTTAAATTGCAATATAAATTAAAGGAATAGCAGAAGTAACCCTGCTGTTAACAGACAGGGAGTAGGGTGCAGGCGAAGGAACAAAACTCATCCTCTGAGTTTCAGTATTTCTTCATCTTCCATTTCAACAGGACATACTTATGCTCAGATGCTGTATATCTTGAGATCTTTAGGCTCCAGGTGTGCACTGTTAACCATCTGAGAAGGGTACATTTAGAAAGCAAAGGTTGGAAGGTGCTGGGAATGGAGGTGGATTTTCTTTTTCCTTTCCTGTGTAGGAGTGGTTGGTTGGGGGTTGGCCCAAAGAAGGTAGGACAAGGTATGTGGGTGGGTTAATTCAGTGTTCTATATGCATAAACTGTTCTGTTGAGTCATTCTTTCCCCTAATTTTTGTCTAATACATAGTTTTGCCAAGGAAAAGCTTAATTTTTGTATGCCACTATATCATGTGGAGTTGCACTTTAATTACTCTAAGCCTGGAATGAAAAATGGACTGGTTTGTTCCTTTTTCTGAAAGAGAGAAATAAACAAAGAAATGTAGAAGCAAAAAGCTCAAGTAAGGTTATCTGTCCAGAGACTTACGTATTACTAAGAAATGTAATGGTATCAGGGAACACTTCTGCACATGGTTTTGTTTTGTGGTTTTTTGGTATTATTATTTTTTTTTTTTACTTTTAAATTAGAACAGTTGCTGGCATGGCTTTGCTCCAGAATAACTACTATTCTCTCAAAGCATTTCTGGACACTGTTTGAGTCACTGTGGGCCTAGGCCCATTTCTGGTAAATAATCTGAATGTGGCCACCGTGTTTTGGAGGTTATTACAGATTCCAAATCCTACATATTCTACTAGTCCACCCAATGACTTGTGTTTTATTAGAATACTAAACTGCAGTTCCTGGAAAAAAAAATCAAACATGATTTAAAAATCAGAAGAGATGGAACATTCCTCACTTTTATTGAGAATTTCTTCCTCTTAATCATTTGACTTTACTGTCTGTTTTGAAGTACACGGCTCTAATTTCCAGTCACTGATTTGTTGGGGGTTTTTTCATTAGCCTACAGTCATTCAGTGCTTCAGAAGACACTTATACACCGTAATCAAACCTCATTTTATAACATTGTGTTTTTTAGGCCTCTGTTCTAAAACCATTTTCTACAGCTCTGTAAGAAATACTGCTGTTTTTTTCTGGATCAACATCCATTTTCAATATTCTTTAAATAACGATAGCTCATGCAGTTACGCAGTCTTCTAGTGCAGTCTTAGTTCTCAACTCCCTCCTTCCTACCGTATCTCGCTGCATTATTTTCCAACCAGTGTCAATTCTCAGCATTGCATTTGGAGACTTTTTTCAACTACTGCCTCCTGCAATTCCTCTGGAGTCACTGCTGTCCAGCATACAGCCTCCTGTGCTTCATCCAAATTTGTTTGAAATGGTCCATGACATCCTGGAACGACTTGAATCACTCTGTACAAGTGCCCTGTCTGCTCAAGTAACTCTAATCAGGCAAATCTGTGTTGTCCATAAATGTTATGGGAAGTGATATTTACAGCCTTGAAACAATTTACTATCTTCATTTAAGAAAAAACAAAAATATAATAAAGATGTCAGACTAACAAAGCCCTGCAAAAGTATCTCTCTGTCATCAGCAATTCATTGACTTCCATTTTCTCATATTTTTTGATTTATTGAATTTTTATTCTACATTGGATTGCTATCTCTTAATCAATTTTCAATTTATTAAACATCTCTTTGAGGACTGTCCGCTTTGTCAATAATACGGGATTTTTAAAAAAATTTTTTTCAGCATATATTTAAGGAGCTGCTACAAATCTGATGCTTAGTGATTACATTCAGACTTCAGCATCATACTCTTTAGAATACATTTCTGTGAGCATGGAATGTCTTCTTAAGACTAGAAAAGCCTTAATAAGGGAATGTACTGAGCCAGTTGTGAGCTCTTGTCACAAGAGGACAATATGAAAATGGAGCTATCTGGCAATTAATATAGTATTTGAAAATGCAGATAGTATTGTGGACAAGCTTTTGCCTAGCCAATTCTGTATTCTTACCAAAGTATTTTATAAAATATCTATCTATTTCTAAAAAGCAAGGTATTGGAGAGAAAAACAGAACAAAACAAAACAAAAACCAATAAACAATTTAACCTGAGTAGCAGTTGATAAATATTACTGGCTATAAAACTGGAGTAAAGTCTGATTGTAAGTCTGGAGTAAAGTAGAAGTTAAAACTTGTATCCGCATCTATTCTGATAAATCAAATACAGGGCAAAGCCCTCCATGAAGTTCAAGGTTCTCAGGTTTCCTTAGGCCAAATACACATACATAGTTTATAAAGTCAAAATAAACAATTAGCACAGCTTTTAAAAAATGGCTAATACCTTTCTATTTGTTATTAGCCCAGCTGATCAATTATTTGCCTCTCAGCATGCCTCCTAACCATCTAGAAGTTTCTACAGTTATAGTCCTGACCATGTATAACATATGACATTCACTTCCAACTATTTACAATAGACTTTCTTCTTTACACTTTAGCTGTTAAATAGGCTCTTGAAATATCTGCTTGGAGTAATAAGTGTTTTCAAGTATGCAGTTTCTTGCTTTTCCCATTCGCAGTCTTGAATTCAGAAATGAACTTCAAGTGCTAGAAGCTGCTCAGTTTTACTTTTCAGCAGTAAATAACTTAGGCTACCTTCTAAGTTACAGAACTACACACTGTATAAAAAGTAATCCAGCCAAACACAATCTTCAAGTATATTCACATGCTTAGGAAATAATTGCTGGTGTTTCCCTATAATTATGAAGCAGTAGCTGGGATTTTCTGGTGCTCAGCTCTCCCTCTCAGGCTAAGGAACTCCAAAGATAAAGATAGTGCCAGAAATTTGGAAGCTCTTCACTGTCGCATGGGACAGCCCCAGGCACATCCTACAGAGGTAAATGATGAATTGTTTACCTACTAGGAATATTCTTGCCAGTAAAATTTTTGTGCTTTGCAGATGGCAATGAGTTTGTTATGCAACAGAGAGTTAGTACCTACTGAAAGGACTCTGCTTTTAGGAACAGGGAAATTTTTGCATCCGTCATTGTTCAGAATTCTTAGTGTGCTATAGTAACTTAATGTCACAACGATTCTTTTAACCATTTAGTCGTTTTAATTTCATTGTTTTCTTTCCATTATTTCCCCTGGGAATGTTAGGATTATCTGTGTGTTTTGCACTTTTTGCACTATCCAAAGATGAAGACGTATGCTATATCTGAAAGGATTTTAAAGGAACAAATTTGGGCTTCATAATAATTTTTTTTATTTATTTCATGATATCAGCATGTGTGATAAGCCAAAAGAACAGTTTGAGCAAGCAGTCAGCCCTTGGTTATCTACTCACCCAACCTGAGTTGAATTAAGCAGAGAGGCAAATTCAGAATGAGAGTTGCAACAGGAGGTCATGTTTTACCATCCTGTGCAGCACAGGCTAGTTTTAGCCTTCCAAAAGTCTAATTTAAATCTTTGGGATGCTGTTACCAACCTGCCCTTCCACTCCCATGCCCAGTAAAACATTGCACTGCTAGAACAGCAATCTGTAAGATGTATCTGCACCCTAGCTAGAGAAGATAAATTCTGGTTAGATCAGGAGCCTGAATGCTTCCTTACAGAGATAACTCAGGCAAGCAGCAGACTTCAATGGAAACTACAAGAGTTCAATAACTATGTAATGGTGATCACCCTTACTGTCAGCCTTGGCTATGCTTGGGATGGAAAAGGAGATCTTTCATTAACTGTATAGGAGGCTGTCACTACAGCAGATATGTATCATTCGGTGTCAAGTAGAATGCAAGTTGTCAGTTCCTGTGTAGCAAATTATGATGATATCCATTTAAAAACATGTTTGCGAGCAGTCAGCTGGCAAGTGCATTGTACTCTGGCCCATCTGTTACCACAGTAATTGGGTCATTCAATTCAGAAGAGACTGTTTTGCCCATGTTGTGACAGAAGCAATGACCTCATATGAAGAAAGCCTGTATGTGAACAGGGATTCTAAGAGTGGGGCAGAGGAAAGAAAATATTCCTATGGCACCAATTGGAAACAAGAGACCACCATTAGGCACATGTTCAGCTGAGGCTCTGGAGCAGGTTTAATTGCACCTCAAAAATGATGCTGAAGGAAAGCAAGGAAAAAGGTTCTGAAAGTTATCACTACAAACAGGACTTCAACCTATCTAAAGAGAAGGTTGCCAGGACTAGCTTCCTTCCTGTGCAGCATTACAGATCATCAGCTTCAGCTCCCTTCTGTAACACCAGGTACGGCCACGTGAAAAAAATTATACAGAGAAGGTACCAGTGTATTTTGCATTTTTGGGTGGCAATTTTTATTAGGAGTTTCATTTTAAGAAGAGTCAATAACAAAGTTGGTTTCTGATTTCAAGATAATCAGGGTTTTGGTTACAAAAACTGCAAAGTTACAATGCCCATTTTACCTGTTCATGGGAAGAGAATCAAGCCTTCTTATACACTAAGTATTCGTTTTGTCTTCTCTCTCGGGGCAATTATCCATTAGAATAACTTTGCTAGAATTATAACTCTTCTTTGTCCCTAGCAATTTTAAAAGTTGGACTACCCACCTTTCTTAAAGTTAAGCTCTAGTCTGAACAAGAAATAATTGTTACAAAAAGCTTATGTTACCTAGTCAGAGTACACTTTTTTCTGTCTTTAAACCCTGAACCTTCTGGTTTTCTCTTCAGAGACAACCACCATTACTACATGTACAGAATGAGTTTCTGAGAGTTCAGGTGTCTGTGATACCTTGGCCACCTCTGCAGTACAAAGTCAGGTAAGAACGGTTTGTAGTGAAACTCAACAGCTTCTCATTGACATAGATGTATGGATAATATATAAAACAAACCGAGAAACTTCCCCTCAAGTGTGAAGAAAGCACCTTATTACTTAGTTTGAGATTAAGCACCAAAATTATATACTTATGCCCTGAAGGAAGTCCAAAACTTTAAAATTCTCCAAAGTAATTAGCAGAGTCATCACTTGAACAAGACAACAGTTGCTGAAAATTATTAAAGTTTGACTTAATCTAGCACACTACATCACTGCTGATCAATCCACTTTTTTAGGTGAGCCTGTAAAATATGAAGTGAACAACATCCAGCACATTTCTGCCAGCTTGGGCAAAGGTCCTTTGGGGTCGCTGGGGTCCTTTGTTGCTGACAAAGAGTGAGCTGAATTTTGAAAGAAAAGCTAAATGGTAGGGCTGGGGCAGACAGGGTAATATTCAAACATCTTTTCTATAGAGAGGACCATGTTATTCATGTAACTTCAAGCTCCTTAGTGCAAGTAATCTGTCTATACTCTTCTGCTGCTCTGTTCTGATGGCACTTGGAGGCTCAGTTTTCTGGGTATCTGCACCATCTCAGCCTTGGGGGAAGTGCATGCTGTGTGTTGTGAGATTGGTCTAGTTGGACCACTAATAATACCAAACATTTATTTGGATGCTTTATAGTAGGACAGATTATTTTTTAATATATTTTCCTGCACTGCTAAAACCCCTGGAATTTGTTCCTGTATGCTCTCTTAATACTGTAGGCATGGTACTCTCTCTGAGCAACTGCTAAAGCAGACAATGCTCAACTTCAACTAAGTTGTTTTCCTTAACCAGGTCTCCTTTTCTCCAGAGAGGTAGCCTTGCACTCATGGGACAAGCCAGAAGGTGTGCCAGCATCCCTGTTAAGTTTATAAAATATCTGCTGACAGATGTGACTGACAGGAGACTTTGAAGGTGAAGGTCTCAGTTTCTCTTCCTTGTAGTATCCACAACCTTTCTTTGATAATCCTGGCTTGAGGCAGCTACACGAACTGATCCACCTAGGAGGGTCTGCTGAGTGGCTGCCTTTAAAATAAACATCATCAATGTTTTACAGATCAGCCAGCAGGGGTCCTGCCTCTGCCAGTGATGAAAATACACTTAAAAGGTCTCCTTCTTAATTGGGTCATGTTCTTTCTGGTGGAGCTTACTGGGCGTTGAATTCAGTCCTTTCCCCCATGCATATAAATATTATACTCATAATAATAATCACAGCAGTAATATGTTTATCATGTTTATTATCACTGCGCCAAGTAGCTGTAATCATGGGGGAAGACCCTATTTTGTTGGATGTTACACAAGCACAGAATAGGGCAGGCGGCCCTGGCTGAAGGGCCTAATGATCTAAGTAGAAGGCAGGATTCAAAGCTGGATATAGACCAGCTGGCGTAGGAGGCCAAGAAAACAATAAGGCAGCACTAATCAGTGAATGTGCTCTGATCTCAGCATAACAACTCTCCATTGACAAGCTTTCAGTAGAAAAGCATTTTTCCCTCTTTAAACAATAAGAAAAAAAGTATTAAAAAGTAATTTAAAAGAGGATAGTATCTTAATCTTGCATGTTTATTGGGGTCAACTTGTAATTGTAAAAGGGCAAGGTCAGAAGAACACCCAGGAGTGCTTGTTTGAAAACCTAGCACAAGGGCAATGGATAGGCAATGGGAACCTAGTAAAGAAAGAATGGCACAAGATGGAGCAAAACAGAATATGCAAAAATAGGAGTGACATGTTCAAACAGGTGAGTTCGAGAAATACACTTTGCGGTAACATTTCGACTGCTCAAGGGTAAATTTATCAATGCTGCAGGAAAAAATGTTTCAGTAATCAAAACAAGAGACAATGAGAGCCTGGATAAGATTTCAGCTGAGCATGTGTTGACTACATCTCTACAGGTATTCACTCAAATAGAATAATGAAGTACCAACTTAAAATAGAAAAAGGCAATTTCTATCAAACAAATAGATTAGAAATTGTTTACAATCCAGAATTTCTTGTAGCTACATAATTAATACACCGCTCATCTTAAATAACACTCATCAGCTTCCAATCATGCTTATGCCCAATTTCTTTTTTCCTTCAGACATTATTTGAAAAAATCATGACTATGCACAACTAGAGTAGTAGTACAGAAAATTAGACCTCAAGAATGGTGTACTGTAGGACAATGTGTTTAGTTAACACTAGTATTACTAGGTATTTTATTCAGGCTATACATGCAGAGCAGTACATTTCTCTAACAGTGATATTTGATAGCGTTAGTGGACAAAAAACTTTGTAGAACTTGGCTTTCTAAATCCATGCACCAGTACTGAATGATTCCTGCAATGTTACTTAATATTTTCTTTGAGATGATCTCACAGAAATGTGAACTACAGATATGCTTAACTACAATTCAAAGGGCTTGTTCACTTATACAAGTTTAATTTTTCTTTATATAAAATTGTAATGTTACATCTACAGCTTTAAAAACACCAGAATAGCTTTCTGCTAACTGTAAGTCTTGACTGCTTTCAAGACCCTTTTTCCCACCTTTTATATTTGATGTGAAAAGGATATCCGGAAAACAATATTTTTAAAAAAACCCTTCTATCTTGAGTGACACTATAAATTGAATAATCCTCATGGAAACACTATCAACAATCTTTTCTATTTTTTATTCTCCAAGTAAAAACAATATAAGGAATCAAAACTATTTCTCTAACTTTCTAGCAAAGTTAAAATGAATTTTCTCTGTGTTGTACAGTTTCCCCTCTAGATGGTAGAAGAGAACAAACTCTAAGGTACTTATGCTGTGAAGACTGAGATGATACTAAAGAAAAACATGTTTCCAGTGAAGTACAACGCAAAGAAGCTGAAAAGTCACGCTGTAATAAATTATTTTTGTGTTCTGTTTCCACTTGACATAGGTAAGAAAAGTTATGCTGGATACATTGATGGTTCCTAGTAAACTTAAACTTGAAATTTTG
>NW_010201622.1:20603-23451 GCF_000695765.1 Mesitornis unicolor
AGAGTGTTACTATCAAAAACTTCCATGCACCATGATTTGCCTTTACGTGACTGTTCTGAAAATCCTTTAAGAGCACAAACATCATTATTTAAATAGCTTTTTAACATAAAACATTATTTCAATACTCCTGGACATCCATTTTCTTTATAAAATCCTTCTTTTGATTTCCTTAAATGTAGTAAAATTGAAATCTCCACAGTTACTGCCTGCATCCTGAACTGCTTCTATGAACCTTTACCTTTTTCGTATTAGTCACAAGTAATCTCCTGTTAAACTTAAATTTTTGTAACTTTTTATTTTGTAAAACACAAAATGCCCTTCCAAGTTTTTAGTGTCAAGCTGAATTACACAAAGAGCCTTCTAAATCTCAAAATGTTCCTGAATGAAGAGTAGTAGAGCTCACTGAAAGAGCAGATATAAACCACCTTGTTTTCAAGTCACTGGTAAATGGAAAAAAGAATCCTATGTTTACATATACCTGCCTTGTCACCACTGGTTTTATTAAAGGTCAAGAGATCCCTCTCTGCAGCAGGAAAAGAAACTAGGCTCCAAAATTATCTGAAGTTTAGACACAGAAGGCCTCATGTCAAGATATAAAGTGATTAGTAAACCTCTGTTCATTTCTTCTGTTTTCTCAAATTTTGCATCAAGAGATCTTGATTCTAATTCACTATCTTTTGGAAATATTAAAAATTATTATCCCATGATCTCTGGAGTATAAAAGAGCAGGTAACATTTTCCTTCAATAATGGTGCAGGTAATCAGTGCTATGACTTTATAGCCGTATGGATGTTACCTAAAAAAACATACCCAACCATTTTCTCAGTTGCTTAGCTTTGTTTCTTGCAATACTGTATATCTTCTAGACCTGCGGCTCATCCACAGGCCACCATGGTCCCTATGCCTGAGTTTCCCACGTCAAAAGGAATCAGAATTTGAAAACAATCCCATGTCTCTTCATCCTGAAGCAAAAGGCATAGAGAAGTAATTTCTAACTCATGTCCAGTGAGTTTCAGTCACACATGTAAGATACTTTACTGGCACTTTCATATCATTATCTCCTTAACTGCGGAATCAAATTCTTGGTTTCTCCCATACCCTCCGCCTCTTTTTCCAACCCTTTCTGGATTCTTCCAAAATTGGTATTTGCAGGGCCAGAGTTTAAAACACCTGTGCAAAGATAAAAAGGAATCTTTAGTAGCAGACTAACATTTCTATTGGTGAGATCATTCTAGGTGTCTTACAATGTTGCTACACTGTGCTTGGGTGCTGCACTGGCAGCCTTCATTCCTGCATTTCCAAACTCTTAAATAACTGTATTTGCAACGTCTCCACATTGTCAAGTGAATTGTCTTCTATTGTTTAAAGCATAAAGCAAAACCTTCCACTGAAGAGTAACACTCACCATATGGAACCGTATGAATCAGGTAGAGAATCACATAGCGACACTCACTTCCATAGTCAAACTGGTAGAAACAGTACAGTGAATGATGAGATGAGTGGAAAACCAGGTAATTATAACAGGGAAACTACAGCCATTGTACGGAAGTTACATATCACAAATCCATTATTGTTCTCTGAACACTAATGCAATCCTGTCAAGAAAGTATATTTGTATTTCCAAATTGCTGAGGGTAAGGTTTTGCACTCACAGAAATTAAATAACCACAGAATAGTAGGGACTGCTCTCTCCCAGGTTAATAGCTATTTAAAAGGAAATAAATAAAATATGAGAATAAATGCCGAGTTGGAAATTAATATGAAGGAATCTGTCCTGTTGAACACATTTAAGTTTTTGGAAAAGGAGAAGACAAAGTTAGCAAGGATACAAAATAATTCAGGATACAAGGATAATAAAAGATTTCACAATATTGTATTGTGGGGCAATTTAAAGACTGTTAACATTTAATACTGATAAACATAAACAGGAAAAGGCAACTCTTGATTAGACATACACATTAGGTTGTAAGTTACCTATTACCTTTGAGAAAATAGACTTTGAAGTCCCTGGGGATGATGTTAAGAATTCTTGGTAAAGGAATATAGAACAAAACATTATGCTACCACATAAATCTATAGTGTCTCCCTTTCAAAAACAGATACAGAAGAGGGTGAAAAGAAAGAACAAAGATACTAATAGTTTCCATATAATGAGAGATTAACTGGAATCCTCAGTGAGGACAAGAGACAACTCAGGGTATGTAAAGTTATGAATAGCACAGTGGGGGTGATTAAGCAATGATTACTCACTTATTTCTCACAGCACAAGAACAAGACAGCACCCAATGAAATTACAAGGCAGCTGCTTTAAAACAAACCAAAGGAAGTACTTTTTCATACAGCACATAATTAAATAGAGGAACTCATAGGATACAGTGAAGGTCAAAGATACAAGCGATTTCAAAAAATATTAGACATGGAACATAAGGCCCATCAGTGGCTATTAAACATGGTGTTCCAGACGAAATTTCCATCTTGGGAAGTCCTGATGGCTAGAAGCTGGGAGAGTACAAGGTAGAGGGATTGCTCTGTGTTTGCTACATTTCCTGTATTCCTTGCTACATTTCTTGTATTCCTTGTCTAAGTATCCACTATTGTCACTGTCAGAGACAAGAGATTTAAATAACCATCTGGTCTGACAGGTTGTAGCTACTTTTACACTTTGTAGATGGCCCTGCCAGTGGAGAGGGGGGCGACAGTGACATACAATTTCCGTGTGCAAATTAACTTATAAATCAAATATGGTAGTGGTACAAAAATACTCGAGATCGGTCCATTGAAGCGTGGTAGGGTGTAGGACACCTTCCTAGTCTAAGCGCAGCATATCATGAATTCACCACTGCTGAAC
>NW_010201622.1:23482-25926 GCF_000695765.1 Mesitornis unicolor
GGTCCAGGAGTGTGCTCTCTGTTGGATTTAGCCCTGTCAAATTTTCCTTGGCCACATGCAGTGTCAATTAAAGTGTCTCCTATAGCAAGGTTTCCCTTTCCAGGGGCACATACTTCACACGTGACTGGCACTGCACTGCTGGCCCCACACATCTGTACTACCCTGTAAGTGAGCTCATAAAGCTCCCTTAGAAGGTACCCCAAAGACTGTGTTGAGAAGACATCAACCAAGCCCTCCTGGTGACACCTCAGGTTTGGAAGCAAAATCTACCTTCTTTTTTGAGGGGTGCACCAGCCTTCTGTTACTGTGAGCTGTAGAGCTGATGGTATTTTGTTTATATGTTTCTAAGCTACTGGCTAAACAAGAAAAAGAACACTGAAGTTCAGGAATAGTAGTTTTCAGTAGTAAGAATTATTCTAATAATAATTCCAGTTTTCTTTCCTCCTCTGTTGCTACTCTCAGCTTCTCCTGTCTCTCTCTCCAGTGTTTGCATCCTAATATTATCTTGCTTTTCTTCTCAAATTTCCTCCTTGCTGATACGCTTCACCAATTCTGTCCTAACCACAGTTCACTTTGCTTCTGTTCCTTTTTATCTGTAGCCTAATTTGCTCTAGTTCCCTTCACTGGGCTTCTTGTGCTAACTCACTTCTGAATTGTCACCTTTCTCCTTCTTGTGCTCTTGCTTCTGGCTTTCTCTATCTACCTTTTCCTCCTTACAGCTGTTTCCACCACTGCACAAAGCCCAGATGGCCAAGTATTGACTATAGAGAGACAAGCACACTGTTCTCAGTTCCTGTGCCTGGAGGCATGCGACAGCCCTCTCTGCTCCTGTAGTGGCAGAAATAGATGGAGCCCAGTCACGTGCAGAAAATGTGAAGAGCTGAAGAGTGTTTATGGTCTTCAGAGTTATTATATACTGACTTCTCCAGTGTCCACATGGATTATATGTGGGTCCTGTCCCTGTGTGTCGTGTCTTCCCCCCCCCCCCAATGCTCTGGAAAATTGGTCACTCTTCAGTAGTTTCACAAAGACAATGAAAGGCATTGCCTTGATTCCAGGGCAACTACCATGTCTAAACTTGAAGTCACCACCTCAGAGGTACAGGATTTCCACAGTGAAAAAGCTTCGAGAATAGCAGTAGTGTGAGTGTAATAAATCACTTTTATTCTGTTCCCAGAAGCAGGTCAATGGTTTTAGCCGAAGCCCAACAAGCAGCCCACTTGTGGCAGACAGAGCCCATGGAAAGTTCCATCCAGATAGTTTCAGGCTGGCAAATTTTAAACAACTGGAAAGAGGGACTTCTAATGGGAAATGTCAGGAAGTGTTATGCATGGCTACCCAGGCTTTTGAAATTGCTTCGCTTCCCTGCTTAAAGTATGTGTGTGCATATATATATCTCTCTGTATGTATGTATATTTATATATATATTCAAACTAGCACCACTTAATACTATTAAGAGAATGTAATTGCTGTAAAACTCCTTCCCTACTGAACAATTTTTGCATGGGTTTTTCAGCACAGCACTCATTTGCACAGCCTAAGCAGGACACTTTGAACACATCAAGCTACTGTTTTAAGCCACTGCTACAGTTTCAGCTACCACAGTTGGCAACTATTTGAAAAAGAGAAAATTAGAGCTTTTGAAAGAGCCTGAAACTGAACCTGCAAGGAGCCTTTGGGGCATTTCAGGTTCTAAGCACAACAGCAGCGCAAGCTGAACAGAAAGCTTTGAGGCATTGCCTGAGTTCTCCTTGCAACACAATACCACATTGTCCAGGGCAAGCGCAAGAACGCTCCTTCTGCAGGTAGATGGTTTTGGCAGAAGTATCTTTTTAATGGCCATATTTCACTTACAAGATAAACATACCAGTTAAAACTTCAACCCCTTTCTCATTTCCCCCTCAACCCCCATAAAGAAAAAGTCACTATTTCCCCAAATCACACGCATCTTACATTTCCAGCAATGTGAGCCATGGGCTGAATACTTGGCAACCCTCCATTTTAAAAAACGTTAGGACTTCTAAGAGCAATGACTGAAAAAAAAATCATATATGTGGTAAAAAAAAAACAACCCAAACCAAAAAAAACCCTCTAACACAATCAAATCTTACAACCGTTTTGGTTGCAAAACCCCAGCTCTCGTCCGCTTGGGGCAGCTGTCACCTGGGCCCTGCAGGTGTTGGAGAAGAAGCTGGGCCAGGAAAACTCATTTTAGCGGGGCTGCTGGTGCGTACCCGCTTGAACGGAGCACGCCGGGTGCACAGGAAGCTCGCTACCACGGCAAGTGGGTACCAGGCCCACTCACTGTCACCACACGCACAACGCACTCTTCCCACCCGTGTTCAGGCCCCCTGCCTGCTTCGTTCCTCTCCTCCCGGTGCCCAGTGCCACTACCACGGCTTTAACCACTCAGCTCCTCTCCTAGCCCTCGGCTCCGTCAAGAC
>NW_010201623.1:0-5304 GCF_000695765.1 Mesitornis unicolor
CCTGCCTATGGAATATTATATCTATCTTTCTCATCCTCCTAATTCTTTCCATACATCCATATATATAATGATATAATGACAACAAGGGTAAATTATGACAACATCAACGTGACTAGGCAACTCGTACTATCATGGTGTCACATTTCACTCTGCACCATGTCTTGTACTTGCTGTTGCTTTTTGCTTCCTTCACCCTATCACCCATATCCATCTCTTCTTCTGGGGCAGTCTTCCTCTCTCCCTTATCGCACTGCAGTGGAACAAAACAGATCAGTTGGACTTATTGAGTCAGTATGGAGCCTTTGGTTCCAGGCAGGAAAATGGGTGAGAAAAGGAGTGACAGGGTGAGGTACAAGAAGGAAAGGAACAAAGCTGCTATGATGCTCTGTTGTATTCCAGATTACACCATAGGAAAGATACACTACTTGCTAGAAACAGTGGTTTAGTGAAGAGTGAAATAATCCCACCTAAATTTCCATAGAAATGTCCCTCAGCCCTTGTCTAACAGACAGTAATATTATAATAGTTTTATGTTATGATTATCATGATACATACAGTATCTTCTTTCAGAATAATATTTTTTTTCCTCCAGAAAAGTGGTAAATGTACAAAATGGAAGCTTGAATTATTCAAGTCTTTATTTGCCAATGAAATATGCATAAGTAAATGACAAATTTTTTTAGGGGTTTTCTGTGTGGGTTTTTTTGTTGTTGTTATTGTTTGGTTTTTGTTGTTGTTGTTTGTTATTTTGGGGTTTTTTTGTTGGTTTTGGTTTGTCTTGGTTTTGATATTTTTCTCCTGGTAGCTCTTGAATTACACCTGACCTCTTTGAGTAAAATTGAGTTACTATTGCCTTCAATAATACCATTTACAAAGGGGGATTTATCTTACCTACCTTCAGTCACATAAAAATTAGATGTTTATTCTAAACTAATACTTTGGTCTGTCTAAATAATCCATAGAAAAAGTTCGGTACCTCCAGAAGGTTGGCCATCTCACTTTAAGATATAAATTTAAGATAAGTGGGGTGCACTACTGTAGAAATGGGCAGATATGACACATCAGCAATTGTAAGCACATAGATGAGTGTTTACATTAGGAATGTGTCACATCAGGAGATGGAAAACCACCTCAGATTTCTAAAAGCCCTCCCTTAATCCACCAATGTTCGATACACTTAGATTATTATTTCAGATCGTGTGCAGTCTCATGGATTTACTGGAGTGGCACCAGATGGTATCAACATCATAAAACAAACTTAAGTCAACAACCAGGACTTTTCTTTTGTTTATAAAACAGCTTCACTTTGGAACTGACTTCACATTTAACGAGATAAAGCATACAAAGACACAGATTTTCTGTTCATCATCTCCAAGTTGTTCTACAATATAGCCAGAACAGAGCATCATTTCATATCTATTGACAGAGAAGGCATCAGCTTTATACAGTCATTTATCAGAAGTATACACTTTAATCCTTACACTTAATAGCTGAGCACTGCTCTATTTGTCTGTGCATCATTTTATAATATGAGAGTATTTCTGCTTGCTATTCTGCATTGATTTAATCCTTTATTTCCTTTTTAGTGAGGTCTTGAATGGCTTGATTTTTTTACATTTCATTTTCCATTATTTGATTTTTTTTTGCAAGTACTAAAAAGTGCCTTTTTGTCACTGAAACATATCTTACCTTTTGTATATTGCTTCCCTTTTTCAACTAGAAAGATGAATAGGAGAGGGATTTATCAGTGTCTAAATGCTATTTTTGTTACATCTGCTAGTGTTAGAAGATACTAATTTCCGAATTTCACAAAGTAGGGGATGTATACCAGGACAAATCAGTACAAGGTTTGTTTCTTATGCTCTTTACCCTTGTCTTTACTTTTTGTTTCACTTGCAGACACAGTAAAGCAGTAAATAGACCTTTAAATAAGTCTGTATGTGTATTATTTTATTTTATTTAATTTGTTTATTTTATTATTTATTTAATTTATTTAATTTTTTTGCTGTGTTTCCACCTAGTTAATGAATTCTAGTGAATCCTATGAACAAACTCACCTTTACTTTATCTGATTCTGAAATTCTTTCTTTGCCTTTCCCTGAGTTATTGTAAAGCAAAACAAAGACCATCTCTCTGAATTAAAAGCCTCTCAAGCAAACCTCAGTGCTATACTTTATATGTTTGTTTTGCTTCCAAAATTTGTAATTATTGTGTAGTAGTATTAGTATTAATATCACTGTGATTATTTTAAGAAGCAGTATCCTTTTGCCAAAACAGTGTTTGCATACCTTTACATCAGATGCAAGAGCAGATTCTTTTCAACTTAAGGGCAAATCTAATTTGTCTGTGGTAGCAGGTATAATATAATGTACAAGATTGGATGGGTGGCAAGTAACACATTACTTAGTTGAGCTATTTCATAATGTGTCTTTAGTTGTTGATTTATTTAAAACACCTTATAATGTCCTTCATAGAAGTGAATGGCAACTGGAAAGAGATCCCAACAACATAGCTAAAATAAATTATGTAAGAACGCTTCATTTCTGGGTTCATGCCCAGTTTTTTTGACAGCTAAATTCATCATGGAAAGGTGGAGAGGTAGAAAACAGCTTTAAGAAATAAGATGTTAATTCTCATCACAGTTTAGTTAGAAGAAGCTGGGTGTAAGCCAGAATTTGAAGTTGGAGATGCAGAAATTAATGGCAGGGAGAGACAAGGGTTGTAAATCACATGCGTTTATGTGGCATCATTCTTGTAATACAGGAGGATTGTACCATGATTGACAAGGGGCAAAGTACTAATCTGTAAAGAGCAAGATTTTGGAGTTAATAGACTTTGATTATCTGACTCACCAAAGGGACAGAATCTAAATATTTAAATTGCATAAGAGTGAAGCATAACCATACAGAAAATGGATTTGCAGAAACATAGGAACCCTGTGTGTTTTCCTCTCCTCTTCCACTGTAAATATTTATTATTCTCGTTTATGTCCTTGGCCCATTCCTCAGTCTCATGCACTTCCTGGACAAGACTGTTGTCTTTATGTCATTCATATGTTTTACACCTGTTGCTTGTTTTACCCTCTTTCATTGAAACATTGTAATTTCTCATTCTGTCTGATTTCACTAGAAGAAAAGCAGTTTTGGCTGTGACTGCTCTTACCATGTACTTGAAAGTGGATTTGGGGCAGAAGTTGAGGCACTCTAAAGGATTAGTGGAAGTGGCAGTTTACAGGATCTTTTTCTCCTGTGATTGGAGCAGTAATCCACAGGAACCAGATGTGATCCCTAGCAGGGAACTTGCAGCTAAGTCTAGTTAATTTTTTGCCATGGGCCTTCAAAGAAGATGAACCATGATGCTGTCTAGCCCTTGATTTTTTCCACCTTCCTCTATTTCTTCTGTAATCACATTCTAGTTGATATTGTCTACAGTTTGGATAAATTTGATTGCTTGCTGCATATCCAAATCTTGTTGGTTGTTTCTCCATATTATTCATTTAAAAGTAAGAGAAAGCAAGAAGCTGCTGGAAGTAAGAGTTTGCAAGACGAATTGAGTGCTCAGTTTGTAGTGTGTACATTAGCTATGCATCTGTAGATTTTCTTAAAAGCAATGGCCGGGGTTTTTTTTTCACTCATTAGCATACAAAAGTTATAATCTTGATAAGATGTTTCACAGCACTGTGAAAGTGTTTGGCATACATCAATTTTTGTGGTGTTTGCCCAGATCTTATCTGTGCATCCTACCTAATCATGTTCAGATTCCTGTACGCCATGTGCACACTCTATATGCCATCTCCAAACCTGTCCTTGAAATGGCTTTGTGCTACATGCTGTAATCCATCATTCCATGTTGAACAGGAAACTGTATTGAGACAGTTACATTTAGACTTATGAATGCAGAAGGCTAATAGAAAACTCATACTGCTTTTCCTACTCGCTTATTTGTGGTTTCTCATCTTCCCACTGCTCTTTGATATAATGAATTTTTCACAGATATTTAGCATTTATACTCTTACTGTGGCATCAGCAAACTAGCTCAGCTAATTAAAGAAGAAACCAGGCAAGGAATCAGGAGCTCACATCTTTCCTTTGTCCCTGACATTTTACATGCATTTTAACATCTTGTTTTTACTGTGCTTCTGTTTCTTTATTTGAAAAGTAAGGCTGCCACATATTACAGGGTGATTACAAGTATAATAGCATAAAATATATCAACAAATAAGATACATACACAAAAGCATTTCTCAAGTCAGGTCTTCAACAGTCAGGGAAGATAAAGGCTGAGGAAAAGGTAAGCAAGGTCAGCTTTGACAATTTTTTTCCTTCTGGACAAAATTCCAGAAGTTTTAGGCATTCAGAGGCTGCAGTAATGAAGACACTAGGAACACTAAAGTGTGACAATTACTGCTTCTACTGCTGTGGATGTAGGACAGGACATGGTGATAAAATAAAGTTTTTAACATCAAGTTTGAATGTAGCAGCAGTTCACACAATTAAGCTAGTGACTCAGCGAACTGCATCTTTTAAAATTTCCCCAGCTTTGACACATCATGGGGTGACTTTATGTCCTACTGTTTTCATATCCTTGTTGATAACTTGAATTAGCCAAGCATCTGTTAATCCAATGAAATCAGATATCTGTTTTAATACGGTCGTTTTCAACACTGCAATGTGTTCTGATTATTCTTTTTATTGAAAACAAGGAAGCATTCAATTCTATTACTTTTTCTCTGTTACAAAGGAAATATTTTTTGTGTCATTCTACTCTTTTCCTCACAGTCCAATTAGATTTATCTACCAGTAGCTTTTGTCAAAGCTTTTATTTATCTGATTTGGTATCTTTTATATGAAAAATGAATAAATTCAGAAAATAAATAATCTGAAATATATATCCACTAAACAACTTTCTTTAGCTCTTAATGCACGTTCTTGGGCTAGTAGTAATGATAAGGAAATTTTTTCCACAAAATATGACTTTTTTTACCATACAGCCTTAATTTATCCTTGAAATATACTCCTTTTAATAGTATTCTTTCTCAGAATCACAGAATCACAGAATATTAGGGGTTGGAAGGGACCTCAAAAGATCATCTAGTCCAACCCCCCTGTGTTATGGTTTAAGGGTTAACAGCCTGAAAGGGAAGGACAGGTGGTGTCTTTAGGACCCTGGGGGGTCAGAGATCAGTACTGTTCCCTCCCCTTTCTGGCCACAGTCTATAAAAAACCGAGGAGGGCCAAGGTTTTCTGGGCTTTTCCTGGTTTCCGGGGCTATTTCCTGTTGCATCTTGTGATGGCTGGGCCTAGC
>NW_010201623.1:5396-13377 GCF_000695765.1 Mesitornis unicolor
TTCCACTCAGGACTACTGGGATTGGGTTTTGTATATAGTTGAATATCCTTTGTCCCTTATTAATTCCCTTTTCCTTTCCCTTGTTGTTTTTCATTAAACTTGTTGCAGTCATAACTTCCAACCTTGTGCAAAGCATCTTTTTCTCTATTCCTATTTTTTTTTTTTAATCTTCCTCTGGGAGGGTAGGGGACAATAGAGAGAAAATCCTACTCTCTGACCCTTAAACAGAAACATCCTGCTAGAGCAGGATCACCCAGACCAGGTCACACAGGAACGCGTCCAGGCAAGCTTTGAATGTCTCCAGAGAAGGAGACTCCACAACCACTCTTGGCAGCCTGTTCCAGTGCTCAGTCACTCTGACAGCAAAAAAGCTTTTCCTCATGTTCATATGGAACTTACTATGCTCCAGCTTGCTCCCATTGCCCCTTGTCCAATCATTGGACATCACTGAGAAGAGCCTGGCTCCTTCCTCCTGACACTTGCCCTTTACACGTTTATAAACATGAATGAGGTCACCCCTCAGTCTCCTCTTCTCCAAGCTAAAGAGATCCAGCTCCCTCAGCAGCTTCTCATAAGGGAGATGCTCCACTCCCTCAATCCTCTTTGTGGCCCTGCACTGGTCTCTTTCAAGCAATTCGCTGTCCTTCTTGAACTGAGGGGCCCAGAACTGAACACAATATTCCAAATGCAGTCTCACCAGGGCAGAGTAAGGGCGAGGGAGAACCTCTCTCAATCTACTAAGCACACCCCTTCTAATGCACCCCAGGATGCCATTGGCCTTCTTGGCCATGAGGGCACATTGCTGGCTCATGATCATCCTGCTGTCCACCAGGACCCCCAGGTCCTTTTCTGCTGTGGTACTCCTCAGCAGGTCAGTCCCCAACCTATACTGGTACATGAGGTTGTTCTTCCCCAGATGCAAGACCCTACACTTGCATTTGTTGAATTTCATTAAATTTTTTCCTGCTCAACTCTCCAGCCTGTCTAGGTCTCACTGAATGGCAGCACAGTCTTCTGGAGTGTCAGGCACTCCTCTCAGTTTCGTGTAGTCAGCACAATAGGATGGCTTATTTTCCAGATCCAGCATGACTTACTGCTTTTGAATCTTGGTTCATGCTTAAAATAAAGGGTCAAAGAGCTTTTCTGAGATTTATGGGTATAAATTTGGAGCAATTCTAGCGAAATTAGTGGAGTTGCTCCAAATTTACTTTGTGTAAAGGAAGGGTACTTTCTGGACATACATAAAACTCTTCTTTCTTTGCAACAGTTGGGGAAGAATGCTGTACTTCTAATGCATTAATGTGATTGGTGATGTTGGTAGACATTGATACCTTCTGACAAAGTGTTTTATATTTTACATTAGTAATGTGTGGAGTAACTCATATCTTCAGGGGAATCAAAAGAGTATAACTCCTTGGACATTAGGAAAGGTACAGCTTCTTCAAGCTTCTATATTACCCAATAGCTTTCATTATATTTAAACAAGTTCTCAGACATAGACCAGAGTAAATACCTCTCGGTCATCTGTTTTGACTCTGGTGTGCCTTGCCAAATAGTAACACAAATTATTTCCATGGGTTATATGTGATGTATACTCATGATCTCACTATAGATGAGACCTGAATCAGACCTGTGAACTCCATGCCAAGAGCCAGTTAATGAAGTGACCTCATTTCTCATACTTCTTGCATAATTGCAGCTTGTTGTTCCCTGTCAGAGAAAATCTATCAGAATACAAAATGTAAATCTGTTAATGGAACAATTTATTATGTAATTGGGGCTCTTCTGTAAAACACTGAGTATCACTGAGGAGATAATATGCAAAATGCTTCCCTAATACAGATAGATATGTGCAGAGCTATTAGATTCAGCAGTGATATTGGCATTCAGTGATGCTATGTAACTGCTCCAGTTTAGCCACTTTCTTCTAACACATATTTTTAGATGTGTTCACACAAATTAACGGAGAATTATCTGGATCTGGGGAGAATATTTTAAAATCTAGATCTTTTGATATAGTGGTATATAGTGTGACAGAAACTCAAACTATTATGGAAATGCTACATTTCTAGTCACTTTGTAGGTTAAAAGAAGAAAATTTTGAGAGAAGCTGCGCAAAGCTGTTGGCAGCAGTGCTAATTGACGCATGCCACAGAATTCAAATGGAGACTTTTGTCTAGCCTCACAAGTTAGTGATACATTTGTTTTCTTTTGGGAATTATGCCATTCACATGAGATACTCCAGAGACCTCTGTGTGAAGGGGTGGAAAGACTAATTTATTCAAACTACAGATTACTCATTTAATATATTTACGTATTTCTAATGTATGATTTGAAAGTGTTTTTCTGATATTTATAGTTAGTTTTAAAGAATGTAGTTTCTTATTAAGTAATGTATGCAAAGACCTCATCAGGAATTCATTTGTGCCACCCATGGTTATATCCCTGACCTGAATTTTACTTACAAACTTCTGGGAGCTTCTGTCTCCTGCACAGTTTCAGAAATGTTCTTCCTTGTTATTGTTCACTGCATTTAGTGGACATTTTTGCCTGACTTCCTTCAAATTCTCTACTCTGTTAAAAGAATATAATATATTCTGATCTACATAATCTCATAAGTAAATTCAGTGTATGCCTTTCCACTCTCTGGACTGGCTTTGATGTGGTTTGAATCATACTTGGATCTCTTGGTGGTTTAGAGCATTCTCACAGCATACTTACAGCCAGGTCTCAACATAAATTCAGATGGTGATGAAAAAAAAAATTAAATATCACCATTGTCCAGTTAAAGCTCAAGGCATATTTAATTAACATTGAAATTACCCATACTTAACTCAGTGCATTATTTAATGCAACGTTTAGCACCAATTGCTTCCCAGAGTGCTATACTTCTGATACTTCATGTCTTAGGAAGGGGAAGAGAAAGCAAACGCTGGATAGACACTAGTTACTTTGCTCAATCCCCATACTACAGTCATAGGTGTGAGAGTCTGCACAGAATAGGAAAAGGGTCAGTGTTCACAGCCACCCTTTGCTCTTTAATCCTTTAATGGGGAGGTATTATCTGAAGAACTAGAACCGAGAAGTGTTTGAGATCGAGTTGTATATATAGCTAGTCTTCAAGTGAATATTGTTGAATATTTACTGATTAGCCAAAACATTTATGTTCACATGTTATTCTGACTGATACCATTTAAAAGTTTTACTTCTTTTTCTCATAATACAATAGCACAAGTTTCTCATAATTTTTATTTTACAAAATATAATAATAAGCTCAAATTGATGCAATCTAAAAGTTTAAGTGGATTGAAGATGTAACCTTTGATCTAGATTTAGCCATAAATATTCTCAGTTGTGAAAAACTGATGCTGTAGACAATATTGAGCAAAAAAGACATCATGTATGTTTTCTGAGATCTATTCCTATGCTTGCCCCACAGGCATGTTTTCTTAACCTTGACTGAAAAATACAACAATATTTTTCAGCAATAGGGTACTGTCTAAAAGCCAACCCAATGAAAACATCAAACCTGGTACAGATATAAGACCTAGCTTTGGTTCTGAATGTGAAGCAAAGAATTGCAGGCATCTCTGAAAGTCATAGACAGAACTGAAGGAGAGGCTACATATCATAGAAAACAAGAATCCAGTTATTCCCGAAGGACAGAGGTAGATTATAGACAGAGCAGACTTTCTTGGCCTTTTGATTCTGTGTGCCTAAGTTTTCTTGGTGGGAAATGAGTTTGCACTTTAGGTTACAAAGGTTTAGAGGAAAGGCCACACTCTTGTCCAGCTGCTGGGAGGGTTTTGGAGGGTTACTAATTGATCTGCCCTGTAGGATAAATTCACTTGGTATCTATTTTATGTGGGTCAAAGTTACAGTGAAGATATGGCATAAATGGCCTCAAGGACCCAAGCAGATGAACAGAATTCAGAACTCCAGAAATGCTGGACAGCCCATGTCAAAATCCATACTGTTGCATACTCTTCATCACTCCTTAGGTTGCTTATGCTTTAATTTCACCACTGAACACAGTGCAGGTATATTCAGTCTTTCTTTCCTCTTTCCAGCAAAGTCCTTATTCACTTTTACCATCTAATCCATTCACCACTTGGGTGATTGGACCACTCAGGTGACAGGACCCTTCAGAGAATTTCTAGAAAAGAGGAAATGTACAATAGAGCAGGCATGAAATACCCTTGTGTGCATACTTATGTGTATCTGCATACTTATGTGTACATGTATGTGTACGTGTATGTGCACGTGTATGTGCATGTGTACGCGTACATGTACGTTCATACCAGCCTGCCTGTGGCTTTTGCTTCATACACGTGCATTTGTAGGTAGAAAGAGTGCTCCATGTTAACTTCTCACATCCTGGGGGGAGATTCCTGCCTAATTTCCCTGAGGACAAGGTTGTGATCGACATGGCTGGGCCAGCTATAGGGCAAATTTGGGCCATGTGTATGTTGCTTAGGTTGCCCATGAACTACTACTTGTAGAAGTCTGGTTTCTAATCTGAAAGAAGAAAATAATGAAGGGGAGAAACAACTGGGAACAGTCATATGTCCTATGACATCGGAAAATATATCCCTCCTGTTCTGTGTTTCATGACTGGATGCCTTGGCCTAGTGCCTTCCAACAGTCCAAAAAGAAAGATCTGGCATAAACTACTTTTCTAATCTTCTGTAGACTTAGTTCAAAATCCACAAGAACTGGGAAAATGACCTCTGTAGATTATACATGTCATTAGATGACATACAAAAGACATAAGGTAGCACTAATGGTGCATTGTATTTAAGGCTTTAGGATAAGTTTCAAGAAAACTAAATAAAGCTTCTTTATGGTCCTGGACAAATACCTCATCTTTGCTGTCCGTACACTGAGGGTAAAACTGCTGTAACTCATGTCAAAATCCTTACAAGGATAAATCCATAGAGTCTCAGATGCACTGACAAATTTTGCCAAGGGGACTATATTGATAGATAAAAGCCACTACGCTGTCAACAAATGTCTTACCAGTACGTATAAAAATTGATGAGCTTTTCTTACTCTGTTGGGTGTCCTGAAAACTGGGAGAACTGTGACCCATCTCTGTCAGTTATTTTAATTGTAAGCTGAATTTTATAAGTACAAAAATTCTAGACTGGAGTGTTTATACCTGCATTAAAGAAAGAGCAAGATTTACTTTACAAATTGGAATAAGTAGATGTTTTCCTTGTCTAGCAAGTTGTGAGCTACTGCATTTATTATTGGAAGGAACCAGACCAGGAAATAGTTATGATGGTTAGTAAGCTACAGATTATTATTTATGAAGAATTCCAGACATGTTCCATGAACCAGCCCTCTATGAGGTCTGAAATTGAAGTAGTAGTTTCATCTTTTGAAGTCCAACAAATTGGTTTGTATTGTTCCAGATAATGGCTGGGAATACATGCAACAAAAATATATAATTTTCAACATGGGCTGTAACTATTTTTTCTTTCATTTCTATTTGAAACAAAACTGTCAGCCAAGAAATAAACTCTCTAATCAGTCAGTAAAGATAGCATGTTGCATTACGACATCTTGTGAAGAAGGTGATAAAATATTTTATAAAAATGAAGTGATGTGTGTGGCAGGTTTGATATTTTCAATGGATACTTTATTGAAAAATTTCACATTAGCACAAACTACCAATGAAAGGTCAACAAAACCATTTGAATTTACTAAAACATGTAATAAATTTCCATAAGATATGCAGGAAACATTGTGAAAAATTGCTATGCTTTTTGTGTTTGGATGACTTTAAAAACCATTGAGTAATATACCTCCAGATGAAAGAAGTGTTTTGTTCTTTCCCCTGAAAGAGGATCAGGACTAGCCATAAAATCTGTTTAGGGTCAAGCAATAGACTGGATGGCCTCTTGGAATCCTATTCAATATCTTTTCCTATGACTATGTTGCTGGAATCAATTTATGCAGAGCTGATCTATTTGACTACTTGTACATCTGAGCATACAACAGACCAACTTAACCAACCTAAACTGTCTCACAGTGCATTCAGCTATTGGTATCCGCTGAGCTTACCATAGATGTGTACTCCCAGGCTGGATCCATACTGGATCCATCTTGTGTTCCCTCAGTTCTTGCTCGCTGGGTCTGAGCCAAGTTATATGTTTTTCTTTAGAGGCAAAGTGACAGACCTTCCATTCGACCACTTTTCAAATGATGCTGAAACTTTCTACCCCTAGTTAGTCTCTGTAATAAAGATATACCTTTTCCCAGGCAATGCCAATGTTCATATGGTTCTGGTAATAAAAGAAGAGCAAAATTACTTTTTAAAGCAGCTTCTTAAACAGAGACAGCTTTCACTCAAAAATACTGTCTCAACTTCTTCCTTGCTTGGAGGTCTGTGAGTTACTGCTTTTCATATTGCAGTTAACCAGATACCTAAGTGCAAAATCTCATACAAAATGTTTGTCTTCATTGCTGTCACATTTCTGAAAGCCCTTCTGTCTTTGATAAGTCTCTTCAGGATCATAAATACTCTTCTTCAGCTCAGGATTCCTTTCATGTTTGGTCCACGACAACAATGTAGCTGCCTGCAAAGCTGTTTAGAGATGTTCCTATGCTCCATTTATTGTTTGCCTGCTTATGTTCTGCTGCTTGCATTTACTTTGCTCTACTCATACTTCTTGCTTCGTTTCAGTAGAAGGGACAGTGAGGTATTGAGTAATCCAGAACATCCTTCCTGAGAGCGGTTTCTTATTAATGCCATTTTCCTTATCTGCTTTATATTTGTTGATTAAAAAGGGGAATTGTGTGTTATTAATGATGCTTGATTGATCTCCAGTGTTTGCCCTTCAACAACACTTCCTGAGTTACAAGTTTAAGGTAGAAGCTGGAAGACAACGTGACATATTTTAATTAAAAAAATGAGTTTTTGACTTGGTACAGATAGGTAGAGGGGGATTCACCTTAATAAATTTAGACATCTACATCTGCGCATTTTGTTTACGTTCCCTTTGTAGTCAGAGGAGAAAAACAGGCACTTCACAGCCAGAAACCACCTTATTCAAAGGCAGATATCTGAAGCAGGTGAGGGGAACTGCCTCATTCCCTCCATTTGCTGTGGCTGGACCTCAGTGATTTGCCCACAAGGAGTCAGGTGAGATGACTCTCTGTTAAGAGATGCACCAAATGACATGTTTGCTTTACTGTTTTGCCACACAAAATCCCAGAGGTGGCCAGTCAGAGCAGGGTTGCTGCACTGAGGTGATTCAGTCTGGCTCAGTAGAGACAGCATTTAGAAAATGCCTCCAGGAAATCCAGTCCCCCACTACTTCTGTCTACTGGGAGATGCAATATTTGTGTTTGGCTCAGTGGAAGGCTTCTTCTCCCCACACCTATGACATTGCAAAGCTGGAAGTCCCTGTGCCTGTTTGCAGAGGAAGGGAAACTCAGTCCTTCACAGGATCCCCAGCATCTCTACTGTGAATTATCTGACCCTATGGGAAAACATAAATATATGGACCTGGTCTCATCACCTGTCTTTTTCCCCAGAACCACTCCATGTTTCACTTCACTGTCCTCATCTAATATTTGCTATAGACAAGTGTTTCTGCTGAATACCCATTGATTAAACAACGGCCAGATAAAACTGTGACCTGGATGAGGAGGTAATACTGTGGTCAATCAGGAGTATTTGTTCTGCACAGAGCAGTGGTGATGCTGCTCCCAGTTTCCTGCCAGCAAATCTGTCCCTGGGTCATACTGTCTATTATACTAAATCTGTCTTGTCCATAGAGAGCATAAATAGTTTGTTTACTTACCGTAAATATCTGTAGGCATATGAGTTGGGCTGTACCCTATTTCACATATGGGAAAAAAAAACCACAGTCAAGTCATTGTGGGAATGGCCAAATTTAAAACGTTAGTAGGAATATCAGACAACAATATGTACTCATCATATAATGAGGTGGATGGATGATGGCAGAGC
>NW_010201624.1:0-26474 GCF_000695765.1 Mesitornis unicolor
TCGCCAGGTGCCGCCTCACGCTCGGTTCCCTCCTTTGCCTTCCCCTGCTCCCGACCTTCCCCTGTGAGAAGGCGGGTACTCGGCACTTTTTCTGTTATTATTATTAATAATTTATTTTTTTTAACCGACTTGGATCCTGTAGCTGTTTCAGATATGTCTTTTTCGTTTCGACTGCTCACATTAAAAATGGCCGCAGCAAAGAGGTGGTACAGCTTGTGCTCCTTCATGAAAAGAAAATTTTGTCAATAAATAGTCAAACTTCTACAGCTTATTAACAAGTATATACTCATTAATGTCTCTGCAATGTAGCTGTTGACCAGTCTTCACTTCTGAAAGGCTGTTACTCCAATTGTGCTCCAAGTAGACCCGAAGGTGAAGTTCAGTCTATGGGGCCTTCGGCCTGTGTGGGGCCTGCCAATGGCCAAGTGGTTCGACTCCTTGCAGCACAGTTACGCCTTTAAAGACACTGTCATTTCCCCTCAACTGGCAAACAGCTGTCCCCATGTATGACACTGGCACGAATGCATGCAAACCATTTCACAGGCAAAAAAGGTCCAAATCCTCCAAGACTGAGTTTTTTTTCTGAAACAAAAGGATGCTGGCAGCATTTGGCCTCAGTGGAGTGAGAACAAGAGCAAGGTGCAACACCTCCACAGCCCTGCAAGGTTTGCAAGTACCAGGCATAGGCATAAGGTGACTGTAATTAAATACCCAGCATCTCAAAAAGTGTACGTAATGGATTACTTCAGTTACCTTTTTCTCACATACTAGTATTGGCTTTCTAATCTGAAAGATCTCATTATCTGATGATAGTGAAGTAGGGAGTTTTTTTAATCTGCCTGCACAGTGCTTCTTTATGTAAGCCTAATTCCACCTTACAAACCAAATCCAAAGGTGAAAAATAGTATCTTCTGATAAGGACAGTTGCTTTTTCTAAATGACAGCCAAGTAGGATTTGCACAGACCAGCGGGGTTTTGTTTGCACTGGAAGTGCTTTAGTTTCTGATCTGAAGAACATGGAAACAAGTAGTAAGATTCAGAAGAAGAATATTCCTCATGATCCAGTGAGGCTGCAAATAAAATTTCACAGGTTTTATCTTTTGTTGCAGTGTTACAGAAGCAGATGAAGTACGTAGGGGGTTATTGGTAAGAAGCATTGTGCAAGTATTTAGCTTTACAGAGGTGTGCATGATTGGACAAAAAAAGCTTTCTAATATTACAATTAACTTTTATTAATAGTCTCATGATCTGATGGAAGAATCAGCTTTACAAATAAATAATCTGTTGTTCTTAATACATGAATATTGAGTCTCCAGTGGGAAACTGTATCCCCAAGAAATAAAGCAAGGTGTTTTTCCATACATGATGGTTCCTGGGCTCTCTGGTCCTGTACTGTCCTCTAATGCTGTTGGATACTTACTTCATAGCAACTCTGTCCTGCTGTAAAACCACCGACTCAACGCAGTTACTCCTCATGTATAGAGAAGTGAGATCTGAATCAGGCCCAAATTCACACATGCAGTTTCAAACAGGGTCACAGTCAGAGCATCACTGACTTCAAGGTGTTTCTAAACAGAGAGGTCAAAATACATCATTAGTAACTTCCAGGAAAGTCAGCATTGAAAGGCTTCTTTCTATGAAAAAGCTTAGCATCGTCTGGCTGACCTTCAGTTCATGCAATGGGACAGCATCTATTTTTGCCATCTGTGGTGATGGTGAACTGCTCTTTATGGGCATAGAGCCCGTGATAACAAATTTTGACAGTGCCAGGCTTCCACACCAGTTGCGCATGCATCAGATTTGCTGGTCACACAGTACAGTGAAGTGAGCTGTTTGAACAAAAAAATGAAAAAAAAATATCAAGTATTCTTGAATATTCTGATGGAGTTTGCACAGCTCAGGAAATTGATGGATAATATTTATTCCAGACCATCCAATAATTGGCCATTATAAATACTCAAGTAAATCTGCTGACAAATACTGGATAGTCTTCAAAAATAAGTTGTGCTCTTAGCATATCGTTGCCCCATGCAGCCTTCCCTTGTGCTTTTAGAGGGCAGGAGGTGCTCAAGAAGCCAGAAAAAACTGACTTCTAACAGGCCAAATTGCCAAGAGCTCTGAAGAGCCACAGACCTCGGGGCCTGATTCTGATCCTGTGTGAAATGGGAGACACATTCAAACAAATGCCCTAAAACAGCTAAAAATCCTAAAATCAACATTCAAGCCAGGCAGTATTTTAGCACAGGGCAGCACTGCCTTCTATAAAAGGAGCACAGCTGTAATTATGACCAAATTGTCATCCATATTCCTTAAAATTTTTATGACCCATTGGAAAATTTCCTCCAGATTTTCAGGGGCAGTTTTTATACTGGAAAATGTCTGTGGATTTTTCTAATCTCTGTATATAATTACTGTGACTGATAAGGCTGTGAGGAATAGCAGTGCATGCTCAGTCTCATGTGTGTCCCACTGAAAGCACGTCTAGAGAGAAGATTTGTATCCAAACCACAATAATTTATAGGTCATAAAGATCTGAGTGTTCAGTGTAAAGCCAGCTCTGCATATGGGTGGGAGCCTCAGCATGAGACACTTTGGCACTAAGTGAAAAAGTGGAGCAGGGAGAGGAGCAGGCTTCCTCTCTGAAATATTCTCTTCTCCCTGTATTTGTAGAGATTATGTAAAATCTGGAAAGGAGACTGCTGTAGGTACGGCATTAATTTCTAAAACAGTACTATGACCAATGACCACTAACTGCTCAAAACAGCCTTCTTCTGTTGCTAAGGAAAACAGCAGGAGGATAATTTAACTAATTATTTTTTTCCTGTGCTGATTCAAACTGAATAGTAAAAAAGGGCAAGCCTGAGCTTCTTAAGAATTTGAAGATGAAAAAAACCCACAAAAACTGAAAAACTGAACTGTACAAATCCTAAGAACAAGATAGAATCAGAAAATACATAAAAGTTAAAACCATGAAATGGACTTTTCTTACTATCGCATTCACGAATAATGGCAGCTCAAGTGAGCTATGTTGTATTATAAAATAATTTGGTTACACAGAGGACATTTGAGAGTTACTATTCTGAAAATTCTTGATGCTGCCCATGTTACATGAGACTATTAGTATCTAGCACAAAGAAAATAAAAGAAAAAGCAGATTTGATTCTTAATAGATAAGTATTATCATAGTTGCACTTAACTGTCAAAAAGATGGTGTTTTAAGCAAAGATAACTAATGTGACCTGGCTAATTTACTGTAAAATCCTAACAGATAATTGGCTTAAATATTTTTTACCTCTGCGTAGGTATGTAAATTCAGGCTGGATGTGTTTGAGAGGAGGTGGGTATCAATCTTGGCTATTTGAACAAGGTAAAAAAAGAACCATACTCCTTTTCCAGTAATTTTTTTACTCGGATCTACTCTGCTAGTTTTACCTATCCTGTTACAGAAATACATTTCCTCCTCCTTACAGTGCAGATATAGTCTAAAATTGAATCAAATAACCAGACTTTGTGCAAAGAAATAAGAAGTTGAGAGCAATGTTAATAAGCAATATCCTTTTCTTTACTTTGAAGAGCTTACGGTCCATCTGGTGAACAAACACTATGGGCTTATCTGAACTCCAACTCACAGGCTGACTCATAGGCGGTTTAGAAGCACATTCTGTAATCAGTGAAAGACTAAGTTATTTCAGAGAGAAGATTTGCATTTTTCTTAAAAACAGTCATGTCCCTACCACATCAAAATTTAGATTTCACATATGTATTATCAGGGTGAAGGAAAAGGCGTATCTGGGAATGAACTGATTTGTCTAAGGATAGGTATCTCTAATATACTCAAAATCTGTGAAGAATCTAGAATTAGCAAATTTGTATATATTCCTATGATTTCAAAAAATCATAGCACCTAATGAATGTACCTTAGGAACAGAAAAAAAATTGAAAATAGGAAATGAGCATGAGCAGTGTTTTATGAATAATCTGCAGTAGCAGTAGAGGCATCATCCTGAGGTTTGGGCTTCTCCCTTGAAGTGGCAATTTTTTTTTTCTTTTCCTTCTATCAGTAACTGTAACAACATACTGCCCCTAATCATTTTAGTGAAGCATTGTGCATATGGAGAACATATACCTTTTCCCTGGGAGGCTGGCAGTCTTACTGGTCTATGTGTCAAACCTGAAAGAGCAAAACAGAGTAGAGAATCATTCTTTCAGAAGCTGATAAAAATTTCATCATCTCAGACTACAGTTCCATGACTACAACAATTTCCCAACTCATTGCTTTTTGTTTTTAAACACTGGCATATTACTATACTTTAAAGGTAGAGAAAACATATCTTGATTTTTTTGGAACCATCGTATTGTCATTATTTTACTCTGTGTTCTCCAATTCAGTCATTTTATGGTTCACATGTACATTCTTCACCACTCAGGTATACTGTACCACAAATATTCACTATTCCACCTCTTCTTTTCATTAACAAACAAAAACCCAAGATTCCTACATTCCTACATACTCATTTTACATCTAGCTACTTTCCAAGTGAGTTATATAAGGCAGGTTCTGTCTTACCATGAATTGGCAGAACTAAAGTCAATGGAGATGGGACCATTGTATGCAAGAAATGCCTTTAGTTCTGGTGGCTTTGTAAAACTTGAGGTTCCAGCAAGCCATTCTTAATCACTCTTGTTCCATTTTGCTATTTAATAGTTTGCAAACAAACTCTCGTGCCAATGTGTATGCAAAAGCCAAATTTTTAACACCAACCTTTCATTCTGGTAACAGTATCTATAAATTAGCAACATAAATAATGCTTATTTTTCACTCCTGGGTCAGTATAGTCAAAGCCAATAAAAGCAGGTACTTTTCTATGTTCAATTTGTATAAAATACATAACATGTATGTGGAATATATATTACTTCTTCCTTCTGAGAGATAAATTTATTTCAGGACCTTGGCATATGCTCCACTTCAGGAAGTGAAGGAAAATAGAAGAAATTTTCTCTTCACCATCACATTAAAGCATCCCTTTTCCTTTATAATCTCTTAGCATATATAACCTTTTACTACCAGTTAGGGGAAATGTCATGTATATGTACTTTATATACAGCCCTCAGCGCTGTGACAGCTTTTTCTTTCAGCCAGTAGTCGAGGATAATCACGGAAGGATTACCCATCTGTTCTGGCCATGTGGCATTCTGTCTTCAGTAAGGAGATACTGCAGTTCACCACTTCTTGCAGTTCTTTTTTCTGATGTTCTCTCATTAACTAAAAATTGTACTAATATCCTTCTGAGTTGCTAAGTTGGAAAGTCTGGAAGACTCATGAAGGTACCCTGCTTTGGATTATCAAAGTTAGAACCAGCCACTGACTGTTGCAAATAGCACTTTGTTTAGATGCAAAAGGAACCGGTTTATTTGGCTTGGCCTCTCATTCTGGCTTTTGCCCTTTTTTTTTTTTTTGTCTTCCCACTTGATGGAAAAAGACAGGGGGTATCCAAAAAACAGAAAATCAAAGGGGAGAAAAAGAAAAGAAAAGAAAATATAGTTATTCACAGAGTGGCACTGTAGATTGTGTTTGCATGATTAGTCAGTTTTTTAAAAAACATGAACAGAGAGATTTTAGACTACATTTATTGTAGTCTACGTATGTACAGTATATGTAGATATTTCTTATACTAGTCACCTGCAATGTTTTCCATGTGGCTAAACTTTTACTGAGACATCACTATCATTTGCTGCAGAAACAATTATTAGAAAGGAAACAAGTTTTTTAAAGGAGATTTCAGTACTCTTTCATTTTGCCTAACACTGGAAAATACAGTATTTTAAAGACAAAGTTTTATTCTTAAGCTTCTGATACAATGCAAGTTCATCTGTATGAAAGCTTACTATAAAAAATATCTAATGAAATAGTGTGGCTGTTCTTCATAAACAGGGCCATTTTGTGGTAATTGAATTTTTTTTCAACTTTTTATGTCAGGGAACGTTGTTTATGATACTATGTCAAACTCAGTATTGGCAGCTTCAATAGATCATTTGCCTGCTACTGATGCACTCGTGTCCCTTGACCACGCTGGATAGTCTCACAGAAAACAGTGAGCTAGATGAAGTTGGTACTGTATGCCCATGCATGACATGAAATTTTGCTGAACTTCTGCACAAATGTCCAAACCTTTGGGCAAAGTTGCCTGGGGTGGGGCAGGGAAGCGTGAATATGCTGATTCCCCCTGGGAGAGAGGAACAGACAGGCAGCCTACACCTCCTGCTGCCATTCCCAGCAGCCAGAGTGAGCAAAGAAGTGTTTCAGCTTACCTCTGAAACTGGTCTGTCAACACCACAGGCTTATCAAGTATATTATAAACCAAATACAATTTTACAAATTAAAGAGCTTAATAACTGTAATTAATCTTGCTGTATTTAGAGGGACACTAACAAAAGTGGGTGCAAAAACCTGCTTCTCTGTAATTTGGATGCTACAAGAAAAGAAAGTATTCAGACAAGATATTTGACATGCCTTAAAAGAAATACAGTTTTGGAAAAGTAAGGTATTAGTCCATGTACAGCAAATATGACTGCATCATACACTATATGATTTCTCATTCTAATAGCTTTTCAATTTGTAGACCAGGTAACACAGTGTAAACACTTGGAAAAAGTGCTGGTAAACCAATCTGTCCACATGAGCAGCGTCTTACAAAATATACCAGCTGCCTGTGATTTCCAGAGACACACTGCTGACCATGCCTAAGCAGTGGCTACTAAGTAGTGACCACTTGCACACATGTGTAATCAATGGTTTGTTCGCTGGTTTACATGCCTGCAGCTGCCCAAATCATGTACGTATGGAGATGGCCAAGTTATGCCACAGTACAGCACATACTGTTGTAACCACCTTTAAAGAAAAGGTGTGGTTTGGTGCCCATCATCGTGGCTCCATCAGTTTTGAAAACTGATGTTTATCTCATGTAAGAGCACTGTAGATAGGCTTCAGCAACAGCCACTGGAGGTAGTGGCTCCCCCCCCCCCCTCGCCTCTCTCTGTGGTCTCGCTAAGGGAGATGGTACATGAGGTACTAAGTCCTGTTCTTTCTGCTTCCTTCAGGTCTGCCTGGTAAGATGGAGATACTTATATGATGCAGTTTTACTTTTTGGGTAGTACAGGTTCTTGCCATGACAACTCTGCTGAAATTACTGGTTTCTTCCACTTATTTTGTCATTAAGTTGTGGGTATGGCACATGTCTGACAACTTGTTTGCCTGGAGAACATTCTGCTCCGAAGGCCAAGAGGTGTTTGCCATGAAGGATAACTGCTCTGGCAGTGACATGATGTGCAGGAGACATCCACTTTTTGTGTAAGAACTCAAATAATGCACTCTCCCATAACTGACTATGGGTGCATAACACATATGCTATATTGCAGAATTACTAAAATATCTACATGTTTATATGCACAAAATTCAAGCATGTACAGGCATTTTTCAATAGACACATAGATGCCATGGGTAAAGCACCTTGGCTCCCAGAGCACACATTAGGGGTTGGAACTTAAATTACAGTAGTTTGCCCCAGGAGTGACATTAATAAACGTTACCTCTCTTATAAAGGCAGAGAAGATTTAGAAAAGAAACTACTATTCAGTGAAAGGGAAAATAACTAAGTAGAGTCTACAGTGATAACACTGTGCTCGTAAAACAATTCAAATATACTCCTGTTGTCTCTAAGTCTTTGACACTGAATTACAGTATAAAATAAATTCTTCAGGAAATTCATATAGCAAGTTATTTATATATAACATGCAAGCCACCTTTAAGATAAAACAAAATGTTAAGTTATGATGAATTTTAATTCTGATTAATTCTGAACCATGCAGTAAATTTTGACCACACATAAACGATCCGATTCAATACAATCTACATTCTCAGCAAAGTGACTATTACAACATATAGTTCCCTTTTAACCTAGAAAGGCTTCTAATATGTAGTTGCAATTCCATGCAATAGTGGAACACATCTTTCTTGATGATTAGTGAAAACAAAGTTTGCATTAGGTTTGTCTTTACCTGAAGAGCTATTGCATCAAAATATTTCAGCTCTCTTATGAACTAAATAAGCACCCAGCAATTCTTGTATATTCAATTAAATCTCAACTCAGAAAAGCACTTAATGACATGTATGATCCCTTGGAATTTGGTGGCATATGGAAGGGCTTCAAATAAAGGATGTACTTACAAGCTTTGCTGAGTTGAAGCCTTAGAGAATGATGCCACACAAATCAGTTGAAAAATATTCAGAAACTAAACTTGGCTTGAAGTTGAATGTAACCATTGATCAACAGTGATTTCTTAGGCTCTTTTTTAAAATATATTTGTAAAATAATTGTCTGGGGTTTTTAAATTGTTCTTCTCCTATCTGCATATTCCAAAACATTTTACAGGTCACTGTTCACTAGTAGGTGTGAGGTTTTTTCCCTGAAAATCCACATGCAACACGTTACCGTCTCTGGATGAGCTTTGCCTGTGGCTGAACTAGGAAACAAACTGCCCAGCTCAACAAAAAACTTACCAATTTTCTGAGGAGAGATGCATTTCTCCTCCATTGCAGACCTACAAAAGAAAATCTCAGAAGAGCAGAATATGGACGGGGAATCAGCCTCCCTGTTTCTCCTTGCTTAGCAGTGCTCGGCTAAGCTTTTGCTTAGGAAATGAGCTTCTGTAATTCGTTATAGAATAGTAAACATCCTCATGTTTCGTGAGAGAGGTGTATTTGTATCCAAGTCCTGTGGTGACATCCAGACTGAGATCTAGTCTAGTCCCTATCAGATCATGCAGAGAGTACTCTGGAAATGTCCTGATTTGCTATGCAGGCAAGTCCACAGCATAGTCATGATCCCAAATCTGTTCTCCAGCACTGCTGCTGCTCCAGGAAGCAGGATGTAGCCAGCTCTTAACACAGATTTTATGTAGGCATGTGCAAGCCTATTTGTTTGAATATATAGCCATGCATTTAATTTGTGAACCTATTGGTAAAACATTGTTGCAAATACACTCATAAAAAGAGTAGATTGCAGCTGGCTGGTAGCATAGGTTCATTCCATTTAATAGTCTTAATCTCTTCAGCTCACTGTGCACACAACTTCCATCATCACAGTTATCTGTTTGCAATCTCAGAAGGAATGCCAAAGATGAAGCTGGAGTCTGACCCCGTCTCCCTTTAGAAGGAGCATCTTCAAGTCACTTCTTCTAATTCACTAGGTGAAGGGCAGATGAAAAAACAGACATTTTCACTGTTTTTTGTACGTAACCTTTCTGCAACTAAACAAAGAGTTTTGTTTCGCATGCTGTCAATCTGACATCCATTTTATGCATTAAAACACAAGTAAAAAGCCAGGGTACTATACATTTGTTAATGATCAGTCATTATTTATAAAATATATTCAAGCGAAGAAGGTAATTTGCTTGTTAGCCAGCAGAGAGGCTCTAGGTTTCTTCTCAATCAGTTCAATACAGGTAGGTCTCACACTTCTATTACCCCTTCAGCCCCAGTCCTCCAGATTTACACAACTGTTGATGAGACCATAGTCTGACCCTCTACAACACCAAAACTCAAATGGCCACATTCTTGCCTGGAAACTGAACCCACAGATATGGTAGCTCATATTGCTAGATGTACTACATTGAAACAGATTCTTATCTTGTACTTGGATTTATCTGAGCACAGATGGAAAATGCAAATAGAATCTATAATGGTTTGGGGTTTTTTTAAGCCTGATGTTGTGAAGGAAGAGGCATATTGTGCATTTCATGCATTAGCCTCTCCTTTGTGCCGCATATAATTGGCAGAGCTTTTCAGTGAAAAACTATCTGGCCAAATTCTCTTACAGCCTCATGCTCTGCAGAAATCTATCTTAGGTTAATCTATATCAGGAGTAATATTCAAGTTGACTCTGCGCTCATATGAAAAATGTGTTTAAAAAGCTCTAGCAGATACAATCCTTTTTTGCCTGATTTTGTTCCCTGCTGTTGTCGGTCTCTCATGGAATTTCTTGCGGAGTGGTTAAGTGTTCTATACTGGGTTTTCAAAAGCAAATATAACAGGAGCTCTATTCATGGGTTAAACACTTAGCTGCTTTAATACAAGATGCGTAGGAGCAGCCCCTAATGACATTCAAATCTTGTTATTGCTGTGCTTCAGTGTAGGATGCACTTGGTTTTGTGGCTGCAAGAAGCAATTGTCAGAGATGACTGTAAATCCCGAACAGCAAATAAATCCCACACCATGTAGAAACAATGCCCAATTCTGGTCTCATAGCAGTATGCATCTTCAGACTTCACTCTGCTTGCCTCTCTGACTTACACCAATGCGAGTGATATATTACTCAGACCATCATGTCTGACTCTAGGGGCACCAGCTCTTAACTTCATATTGGTGTAAAATTTCTAACCCTTCTTTTGTAAAAGACTGCTGCCTATTCTTTATGTCTTGGCTTGTGAGCATTCCCCTAAAACCAGTACTGTGGCAAGCTCTGAGCCTTCAATATTTCTTGGTCTCATGTCCAACTCATTTTACTTATGTCCTCCATGGCGTGCTAGCACCCTGTTGCTTCCTCCCCACTCTAAACTCTCAAATTTGCTAATACTGTGGATGAAAGCCAAGTTTTTTTCCAATGAAATGCAGATTCTAGCTGAGTACACATTAAATAATTTCATTGCTCTTTGTGCCTCTAAAACCTTTTGCCACAAGGAAAAGTTGTAATAGACACAGATCCAGAGGCATATCGCAATAGGCTTGGTTTTATTCATTAATCCATCAAAGACAAGCACAAATATTAGAACCTTAAGCAAAACATAAAGAAGGAGCTGCTTGAAAGCCGGGCTTATGTTCATAGCACAAAAGCTAGCTAGATTAGTGGATTAAGAGGTCTATTGATATTAGTTCATTTTTGTTTCACACACAGAGTAAGAGATTAGAAAAAAAAAATAAGACGAGATGGAGAATCACTGGTTGAATAAATAGTATTGTAAAGTTTATTGCTAATTAAGGCCAGATATTTAAAGGTGCAGAAGTGAATCTGGTGTCCAAATGCCACTGAATTTCAATGGATGTTGAATGCATGTAACCAATTTAAGTCTCTTTGAAGAGGATGGTGTAAACTTTGCTGCATCAGCAATGTTAACGTGGTATATGAAAGGGAACAGGCACTTGTTAGCCAGAGTAATTTAGGTGTTTTAAATGGCAAAATAACCTGCTGAATGACCAGAGGAATTTTCTCAGTTTCATGTGGTACAGTACAAGTGTTCTAGGTGTCAGAATAACCTTCAGAAAGGTTATGTCAACTTATCGACTGTAATCACTGCACTGCTTAAGCAGCCTCAAGTGCTACCTGATTTGATGATGACAAAATGAATCACTCTACCATGTGAGCTCTGAAATGCAGAAGAAGAGTTCCAAAAATGTAAGTGCAAGATGCCATGGATACTTGCAGATCACATATAGGTGAAATTCATAATACTGCATTTCCATCAATTTGTCATTTTTCCTTCATATTTCTTTTACCATTATTAGCTTGGATTATGATTTATTTATTTGGCATGTGTGTCATTATAAACAAAATATTTCACTAAAACTTAAACATGATGGAACTAGACATCTTATAGATTTTAAATTTGGTAAGAATCACAGTCACTAACATCAACTCAGGAACATGTCCTTAATCAATTTTTGCTGTGGTTAGTATAACCAAAACAACAGTTTTAAGTGCTTCTTCCCATCCCTCTCCCACTTCCAGTTTCCAAATTCAATGTTTTTGTGCAAATGCAAAGTTATCTCCTTACTAACAACAGATGGGGATTCATTTGGAAACAGTTACAGTGCCTTTGAATAATCTGGTATATTTAAGTTTTGTTTTTATTACTGCATGACTGAGATGAAATCACTGAGTTTATCACAGGCTAAGACCACCCATAGGATAAATTAATGTTATTCAGCTGATGCACAGTAAGCTTAAAGATGCAAGGAAAAGTTGGGTTAAACTCAGGTTTAATTTCCCATTACTATTTATACAACTTTAATTCCTGCAGGGATTACAGGGTCTTCTGTTTTAGTTTAAGGTATCTGGGGAAAGGTTAACACTAAACTGAGAAAGTCAGCCTGGATAGAGAGCGCATAGCTTATAAAACGTTCATACACAGACAAGTCCCCTCTGAAGACACAGCCAGGGACACTTGCTGCTGGCCAGGAGGCCAGGCTGCAGACACGCATCATCTCCCCATCCAGCTGCCTTCGTGGGAGGGACCATCAGTGCCACCAACTTGTCACCACTCCCTGGTGGAGATAACTCTACAGAATACATTTACAGGAATGCTCCTACAGTTCTTCAAGCAAATTTGCCTGAGATAGCTCAGACATCCATTTAAAAACTGTTTAAACTTGCCCAGTTGGCTCTGTCAGAAGCCTATTAGACAGCACTCTCACAAACTGCTCTCCTTCAGAGCAGTAGCAAAGTTCATTTGAGGATGGTGACCTTGTCCTTAAACACAGCTGGATTGGGAGCTGAAAGGGGTGAAAAGAGCAACTCCTTCCCGCATTTCTAAATAACTGTGCAAAAGTCTTACTAGAGGGAAATGAAAACTGGTAACCTGGCCAAGGAGTAGCAGCTCTGCTGCTGTTTGTCTCACGTTGTCATTTGGTTCCTCTTTTGGGTTAATCTGTGAAATATTGTCATCGACCATGCACAATAACTGAGACCCGACAACAAAAGCACTAGTATCATGGGAACTACCAAAAACCTTTGGAGGAAAAAGCCCTGTGCTCTATAGAGTCTTAGGAAATAAACCCATCTCCTATTGTGTTGGTCTTTTAGAGGAGCCTCCAGGGCTGGCTTTCTTTATGAGTAAGAAAAGATACTGTTTACACCTCTAACTGCATGTCAGAATTATAATTTAGTGTCAGATTATTTCAGCACTGGTGCAAATTTAAACTGACATGCAATATCACAAAAGGGCCATAAATAATTAGAAAAGAGAATCACATAATATATTTGCACTTAGCACATATAAATACATACTGAAAACATTTCAAGTTGACAAAATAGCTTTGAACATCTCAAAATGGCTTTTCTTCTTTTTTATAGATTAATAGTTCACCTGATTGAATTTTGAGATATTGCTGAAGAAATAAGAAAGGTGAGAAGTCAAAAATAAAGGCAGGAGGGCTAAGGCAACACAAGCTAATAAAGACACACAAAGATTACAAAACATTATGCTTAGGCGGGCTGCTCTAGCTACAGAAGAGATCTATAGACAGTGTTGAAGTCAAGCCCTGGAGCAGGTGTAGACCCTACCAGTGAGCCTGACCTGTCTTTGTGGCTAGGAGACATCTCTAAGCTTCATCAGAAAAGCAGATTTGTTAAATAACAGTAGATATTGGCAAGAAAAGTAAGAATTCGGTTAAGTGTCAGGACAAGTCTCTTGTTTGCTGTGTACAGTTCCTCCACTCTCTGAACAGAATATTGCCTGGGCCAGCATACCAAAGAGCTGTCTCTGAGGCCCAATAAATCTCCGTTTCTCTCTCTTCCCCACCGTCACCAGATCTGGGCAAAAGATTGGGTTTTAATCCTTTCTGCTGCCACTGACAAAGCAGCCATAATAACTCAGTCCCTACATGTGGGAAGTAATGTGCTAACAGCATATTACTTCCTGACTGCAGCAATGAGGCACCTAAGAGGGTAGAACTTCTTGCCAAGAACTTTATCCTTGGCCTGTTCCTGAGCTGTTGTAGATTTATACCACCTCTTGCTAAAAGCCAATGAACACAATCTTCATCTAAGTCCTTAACACAATATGGAGTAACACTGGAGATGGTAAATTCTATCACAGCCTATCTGACTGTGTGTCCTGTGATGCAAAAAGAAAATATAAATGGAAGTATATATTATACATGTTGGACAAAATATTAGTACATACACTCATGGCCTCAAATATGCATGACTCTTGCAAAGAGAAAAGCAGTAAGTTGTTCTCAGAGTCCAAATGAAGATAGGACAAGAAAACTGCAACAAAAAAAGATTTAGAAAGACATGAGAAAAGTTTCTAAGCACTGGTAAGGTCCTCTGGGGAGGTTGTGATGTCTCCACAAAAACAGGTTAGATGAATAAGCTGTCAGAAATGGCTTAAGAGTTTCTGATTTTCCCTGAGGGCAAAACAAACTTTTAGGATGCCTTCCCACCCAATACTCTATGATTCTACAGGATATGCTAGCTAGTGAATGAAACAGACAGGATCCCTGCCAATTCCACGTGGAAATACAGGTGGACTCAATGTTTCCTGTCTGTAAACTGTAGAATGCTAGAAAAGTTCTTTCACAGCTATATGTATTAATAAATTGTATGATTTTACCAAAAGAATCTAAATAAATAATTGCAATAAGAAGATCCAAATCATAGCTTAAGAAATGTTTGTGAAGAGGATTATTGATCAGAAAAAGGAGACGTGAATTCAGTGTTTCTGAAAGGCTGGCAGCACCCAACAAGCAAGTGCTGCATTTACCACTACAGCAGGCAATGGCACTGTGAGACAGTGCAGTACTCCTGAGCTTCAGCCTAGTCCTTTGTAGGCAGCTCCTTTGAGTGGTTTATTTAGGAGAGTATCAGTCCTTTGTCTGACAGTTGTCATTTCACATGTAGATACCTGGCTGTTTCATGCACATTGCATGCACTGCGACTACTTTTGGACTGAGATTGCTAATTCCCTTCAGAACTCATGATGATCACGACCATTAGAATGAACAGCTAAATACAGCTTTCGGCAGCCAAATTTCAGTTTCATTGCTGTCAGAACTTCAGTCATCATGGTTGGGCTATAATTTTCAGGCTGATAAAACCTCAATTGTCATGTTTGGAGTTTCTTTAACATTTGTTATAAATGCACGGGTTTGATTTGTGTAGAATGGAGTGACTCAGGGATTTGGCAAAGAGCTTCATATATTTCACCAAAATTCTGTTTGGCCTAGAGAGGCATTACAATTTTAGATAAGGAATGTGTTTTTTTCTATAGAAGTAATTTGTAATAGAATATGTTCCAAAATAATTCTGTGTAAAAGATTAATTAAGACAAAAGCAAAATGATCTTTGCCTCCTCACAATGAGAATTAATCCCGATTTGGAAAACATATGGAATTGGAAGAGTCTGATTTGACAGATTTTGCAAAATATATTGTGAGTGAAAGCAGGGGAAGGAAGCAATTGTGTTACCATTAATCTTGAGCAGGAGGCCTAGAGGCGAACCACTGAAGTTTCCTTTCAGTAATCCTTTGAGCTGGCTAGGATCCTCACACAGTCTTAGGGAGCAGAAACATTTTTGTAAATCATATATAGTAACGAACCAAATTAGAATAAAAGCTCTTTGATGAACAACAGAAAGGAGGGGACTGCTGAAATGTGCTGTCTTTAAGTAGGAAAATTGAGGTTATTTGGAGGCTTCTGAACATTTGAAAAAGTCTGAGAAGAATCTGAAAATGCTATGTTTTCTAAAACAAAAGATAAAATTCTACCCTTTTTGGGTCATACAATTTTGACCTATACATTGTTTTACCTATGGACTAAGCAAATGCATTATGTGTGAGGTCCTATTTTTACATTCAAATTTGAGGTTTTGGTAAATGCAAATGACAGAAGAAGATGACATGAATACATCAGCACCAGTTTGCAAGCCTCTTCACTGCACGAAAAGAGCAATTTGGGACTATTCATCACCTTAACACAGGGAAGGCTTCTGGTGTTAAGTTGGTTACATGTTTTGTATCTGTAATGTTTTCAACTTAAGGCTGAGAAACTACAAGCTCTGAAGAAGCCAGGGAAGAAATGTAATATTTGAGCATGTTTACAGTAAAATGAAGGGTTATTTTATCTCAATCAAATAAAACAAGTGGGCTGCAAATCTCATATTGAAATAAATCCAATTTACTCTCATGTAATTGCTTATTTGATTCTCAAATATGACATGAAGTTAGAAAACAAATTGATATTCTGTCACTTCTGTTTCAGTAAACTTAACTCAAACAAGTTGCCCTTTAGGTGCATCTTGGATGGAGCAGTACTTGATCTTCATCCCAAGGAAATCAGTGTATTAAATGTGTTTGAAAAATTATTATCCAAACCATGACGCCTTTTCAGACAGTGTTTGAACTGCATACTAAAAAGACCAAATTTCCCCTGAGAGCCAGCACAAGCATAGAGAAGATGAAGTATTGTAGTATATCCTCCCTCTGCAAGAAAAATGTATTAGCAGTAAAGGTACAATATAAGCTCAGATGAATACAGCACAGAAACTGCAGAAGTCCTGTGGGCATGGGCCATCCTCCTCCTCCTTCGACCCTCCTCCTGGCCAAAATAAAGACAGTTGTATATGACTTTGATGTGCCTCAAGCATTTAAAGAATAATAAGTTATACAGACTCTATGCTGTCTCAGTCATTGTCAGAATACTATATACAGCACCAGAATCCACAGTGGGTGAAGTTATTACACTGAAAGCTGTTAAAAAAAAAAACCAAAACAACAAAGGAGTAATAAAGTGGGGGGTAGGATGGGAAGAACACCCTTTCTGCTGCAAGTTTCCAGAGGTTGGAAATGTTTATTAAAACAAAAAGAGAATTAAAATCACCATTCCCCATTCAGACAAAAAATTGAGAGTAGGTTGTTCAGCGTGGCAGATAAGGTCAGAAAGATGGGCTGGCACTGCAGCTGGGTGTCTTATGGAAAGGTCGGCAGCAGTGATCAAAATAGACTATAGAACTTCTCACTGAGGACTCTTAGGAAATAATCTTCATCATCCATAGTTTTAAGGTCAAATCAAGGCAGATTTAGTAAAAAAAAAAAATTTCCCTAAAAGGCCCAAGACATAATGAATTTATTTCTGTGCAAGCTGAGAGAAGATTATAAAAATGGTCCTGTGATTTTTTTTTAATTATTATTTATGAATACAGGAAAAAGGTTGTTCTAGAAAGGTTGTTCACCATTTTTAGTGACACGTCATACTTTAATTATAAAGAATTTCAGATTAGTTCCTATGCTTCAAGGTACCACTATTAAAATCAGTGTTACAGAAATAAATATTAATACAATGATGATGAGGCAGGACAAGTTAAAGAGTGTGGCACTAAGTACTGATATGGATGGGTCGCTGGTTTGTAGGAACTGAGAACATTAACTGAGAACTTCCAAAGCAATCCAGTTCTCCCCTTTCAAGAATTCTATTAATGTATATTTATACTCTGTATACAATAACCATAACTACCTCTAAAACATCTAGATTTGATGTCATATGTCCTGTTTCTCCTGCTATTGTAATCTTAAGCATTAGATAATAAATAACATTAGTATTCTAAACTTGTCCGGACATGTCTCTTGGATGATCCGAGGGTAACATCCAGATAACCCTTCCTTCCATCCTTATATCTTCCTTGAGTAAGAAGTTTGATCCCAAATTCTTGACTTACAAGATAATTTCATTCAGATGTTACTGTGATTCTACATTTTTCTGGTTTAAGTCTTGTATTCTTCTGGCACACATTTGCCTCTAAATAAATTTTGCCTATTACATGCAAACGGAGATAGGTATTCCAGGCAAAATATTTGCAGACCAAAAGACTGACAGGACTAGAAGAAGCCTTAATTCAGTACTTAAGTGTGCGGAGTAGCAAAAGTCAGTTAAAAGTTCTCTGTTTTTGCTTTGTCAAGTCAGGAGACAGCACTCATTTACATTACTGCCACGATTCTTGCTGCCAAAGTCAGCATGACTGTGGAGGAAGGTAACGTAAGAAGATGTGGCTAGAGAAACAACAGATCCACCTGATCCAGCAACTGCTCAGCTTCCTACATATTTTCATGACAAACCGCCTTCTTGAGCTGCTAATAAGTCACTGTCACATTTCAGGCTGAAACTCCTCAGGCTTGTATGCTCTAAATGAACATAAAGCTGAAGTTTGTACCAGATACGTCCAGGCTTCTAGCTGAAGACTAACATTGATCAGTCAAGGGTACAAACATGCAGAGCACAATGCTGTTACTGTAGTGAGCACCACAAAAATAAATGTGTTTGAAATGGGAATCAATCTATTGAGGCTGGTAGACTGCGATGAGACCCTGTGTTCTGGTTAAAGTCCTATCTGCAGGAACTGGGGGCAGTTACTGAGATAACTCGGGAGGCGGGGAGGAGGAAAGGAAGAGCACTCAGCAACATGTTACAATAATGTTGTCTAAAGGAAATGAAGCATGGACACAAAAGTCCACGTTGTGAATAAACTATGGTCCTAGCCTTGAAATTGTTTATTTAGATTACTACGGGACATTTTAATGTAAACTTTAGCAATATTCTCAATTGAAAAGCATGTATTGAACAGAAAGTAATCTTTAACTTTTACTTCCTCTGGTGGAACTTAATTTAAATGAATCCAAAAACACTGTGAAGAAGGTAAAATCATACTTGATGCATCTTGATGATGTCTGTCTACACAGCACACAGGTTATGGTATGAAGGTGCCAGTCTTGGTCCCAGAAACAGCCATGTCACACCAGCGCAGTGACTTCTTCATGGCAGTCTCAAAGGAAAGCAAATGTTGGTGGGATGTGGCTACCTGGCTCACTTAGACTTCCAGAAAAAAAAAACCCAAAAACAAACAACCAAAAACTCCACAAACAAACCCAAACCAGTCCCCAGGGTTTTTCTCCATTTTTCCAGTTGTCTTCCACCATTCTCCACAGTCATTTCCAGTGTAAGACCTTCTCTCCCAAGCCCGTTAGCTTTAGCTCCATCTAGTCAACCCTCCATGGCCAGATCAACAACAGCCTCTTTCACCTAAACTGCAGCCAGGCTGGTTGTGTTAGTGCCTTCTGCTTGGGTCTCTGGAATATGCTGTTGTAGATCATTTGTGCCAGAAAGATTAACTAGAGGAATTTCTGTCAAAAGTAGATACTAATGGGGCATAAAGGTGCCAGAAATGACAGAGTGTTCACAGACCTAGTTACAGCTCAAAATATTCATCACAACAGCCATGTCACCTGTAATTCCCATGGGCTGATGAGGGAACTGGCAGCCATGCTACTGCCATCACAGCCTTCAGCTTTGCAGTCCCTGCTCTAACCCAGCCCAGAAACTCAATCCAACAGCCCAGGGACAAATATGGGATCGATTACCCATAACTCTTTTTAAACAAGGACACAGTGGATCTTATTTGATTCATTTTTAATATTTCCTCTGTATTCTTGCATGACTGACAGTGCTGATTTGTCTACCAAGTAATTCTTTAACCAAAAAAATAAGGTAGCACAAATCAGATGCATCCGAAATATGATATACTAAAAAAAAAAAAATAAAAGAAATGCAATGCCATTTTCTAGAATTTAGGGCAAAATTCTGACGAGTTACAGAGATAAGAGTCATTCCATTGAAACCAGGAAGTTAGCACAGCTTTACTGAGTATGAGGAATAACGTCTTATTTCGCAAGATCTTCCAAAAAATCATATTAGAGCCTGTGAAAGTAAGGCCTCTAAAACTAGGTGAACCATTTTCAACAAATTCCCAGTGCCAAAACATAATCACTTGCTCTGATCAGAAGTTTTCTACAAGCAAACCACATTTTCTCCTGAATTTGCTCTTCACAATTACTTAACAAATGGATTATTGCAACTTGTTTCCCTGCCAGAATGCAGACTTTGAAATTAATTACCTGAGTCATGATTATCCTTATGGAGAACATCCCATGGGGCAGCGATGAGGCTCACTGAGAAGTTTCAAGACCTGTGTATAAGCACCTCCATGATGTAAGCAAACATTCATTTCCATTTGCACCTGCAGTTATAGCCCTTTTAATTAGGACCATGGATTTATCTGTATAAATAAGAGTAGAGCAGCATTATTTCCAAAAGAAACCAGTGACTTGAAAAACTTTCTTTCCCCCATTTTATCCATTTTGGACCTATAAGTGTTGATAATTACTATAATTATAGCAAAAAATAAGAAAGAACAAATTCCAAAGAAAATCTAAGTGATTTGTGAGGTGTAATCAAATGTAAATCCATGCAACTGAAACAAGGGTTTGGACCAGCTCTTCAGGCTGGAATACACCGATATTGTCACTGCCAAAGCATTTGTGCTGCTGTAGAAGTCCTGCCCAGGCCTTGACCATTAAAGGCCACTGGACTTAAATCAGCTTCTGTCTCCAGCCCAACCCATCTGGTTTCTGCCACCAGGATTCTGCAGAAGGGATATTCATGCAAGAGGGATAAGCAGAGTGGGAGAGAGATTAGAAGATTCAGAAGCTGGGGTGAGTTTGGTTAAATGACCACTTTTTTGTGTGTGTTTAACTAGAATTTCTCAGTTTTGAACTCAGCTGAAAAAATCTTAAGATAGCATAACATGAAAACAGAACAAAACCAACATCTTCAGTTCCAGTACGTAGTTATGTTTGTCTACTAAGACTTTTGTTTTTTTTAAACTGTGGAATAAATACTTGTCCTGATTTACATCTTATGTAGTGTATTACATTTTTAATTTTCCTTCTGTGCTCACTACAGTTCCTTCATCCCCACTATCATTATGTTAATGATACAGTGAAATAATTGATTTTAAAGCTCTCATTTCCTGCCTGGTTCAAAAAAGTAGATGGAAAGCCTACACCCTGATTTGTACCCCCAAAACAGATTACCATCAACCTGCCCTACAACATGACTAGGATCAAAGGCGAAGTCTTTGACTAGGATCAAAGTCACAAAGCTGAGTATCTGGAACTCACTTGAAATGGGAGTGGAGGAATGACAAACAACCCACAAACCAACAAGAATGACAACAACAAAAAACATCTGAAGGAAGAAATGCAATAAAAATTGAGTGAAATTATCCCTTGAGTAACGCTGGATGAAATCCAGACTAAAATCACTGAACAGTGGAGCTGTTCCAATTTATGCCACAGGAACATCAAAATACTTCCTTCTCCTCTATAAACACTCTTTAAATTCTTCCTGGAAAATGGAAGAGTACCACATGTGACAAGTTTTCTTAAGCTGCGTGCTGAGCACCAAATGGGAACTATAATTCATAATTCATGCTTAGTTAATCATATTTTATAAGGAATGGCTCTGTTAATGCTTCTGCTAACTACCTAACCTATCTGGAGAGATGCAGCCAGAATTTTAGCTGTTGTGACTTGCTATTGTGAGCAACAGACTATGTTTACCTTGGCAGCTGTCAAAGACAACAGCCCTTCCTCAATGAAGAGAGAAAGCAATTCTCAGAATTGCAAAAAGCCAAGAAAAGCACTGAACAAGAAGCAGAAATGAAAGTATGGGAGGGTGCAGAACGTCATCTTGTCTCATGTAAATCCCACTGAAAACCAGTGGAAAGAACTCTACGTAATCCAGAGTCTTAGGTCAGGCTAAGACTCGAATAACCTTAATTTAGCAAATGGGCAATTTCCAAGTGATGCAACTGAAAGAGGAGAGGTCTGGTATCTCCAGATACTCTTCTGGAGTTATTTATACAGGACAGTCAGATAGCAAATCCTCGATTTAGGGGAAGAAGCATTACTGTCATGCATTGATATTTTTGATAATCAGGAGGGGTTACTGCTCTGCTGACTTCATATTCTGAGAAAGAGAAAACTGAAGTTAGAAACATTAAGGCCATGCACACAGCTGATGGGCCTAAAATTGTCCTCTCTGCCCCAGGATGTGTCTATGAATTTTTAGGAAGCTGGACTTCATAGTCTGCAATTTCCCAGCCATATAAGCTGGCAAGAAGAGCAGAGACTTAATGAAACCTTGAAATCCTCGGGCCTGTTTTGTGTCAGCATCTATCACAGATATGTGGAGATATTTGAGAACTGCCCAGCACATATTCAAATAAATGTTTATGCTAGAACACATATATAAAGTACCATAACAAGAGAGGAGAATTACATGCAGAGCTCTCCAACGTGTTTCTACCAACAAAAGTCATCTTATTCATCCCTGCCAATTAAAACTTAGGGGCAATATGGAATATATTTCTCAAACTTCTTGCACTATCATTCCCAAAGTCTCCTGCAGCCCTCAGTATTTCAGGGCTCTCCAGCCAGGAGTGGTTCAGCTGATGGTTTCCAATCTGTCATCACTACAGTTTGGGGTTTCTTTTTCCTCCCACTCCACCTTCTCATTTTTAACAGCTGTTTTCCATCTCGAACCAGGAAAACCTGCCATGGAAGGCTGAGCTCAGCATTAGCAGAGCAGCACTCTCGGAAAATGTCTTGGAAAGCCATTAAACCAGGTAACAAGGCACTTCTTTTCTTTCTCGGACACCGATTCCTGGCTATTACGAACACCACGCGAGTGCGAACCGACGGAGCCCGGCAGCGCCGCCAGCAGCCGCAGGGTGCAGACACGGCCGTGAGCAGGGGCTACCGGGGACGCTCCCAAACCGCGGGAGGAGCGCCCAGCTCGGCCGCACCCTCGAGGGCAGCGGCATCCGCCCCCGTGTGCCGCCAGGTGGCGCCGCAGCACCGGCTTGAGGCGCGAGGAGCCCCCGCAGCCGTGGGGGGTCGCGCCCTCAGCCCCCGCTGGCGTCGCTCACCCAGGTCCGGGCTTTCCTCTCCCAAACCTGGAAGGGCGAGGGAGAACGGGGAGGGACAACCAGGCCGGACACCGGCACGAGTAAACCTGCGGAAAGCGCCTGCTGTCGGTCACTGCAGCCCGGGCAGCAGTCTTGGCAGTCCTGAGTCACCCAGTTTAGCATTTAATGAACTGGTTTGGGGAGGGGTGGTGAGAGAACAGGCCAAAGCTCATAAACTGATCCCTTTACCTCTTTTTTCTAAATTAAATCCACATTTCAGAACAGTTATTTAAATTTAGGGAGACACTGTGCTTTACAAGACTTCATATGTTTATGCACTCAGATCCCATGGCTGTCACAGTAACAAGAATAAAAAAATAAAGCACTTTATAAAAAGCACATTTACTTTACTGTCCCTCCCATTTCAAGCAGAAAAGCTTGGATACACAGAGGTAAAGCAATTTATCCAACTCACCCCAGACAAAGGCAGAAAAATCAAGGTTTTTGCACTCCTGTCCACCATGCTTCAGTGGTCCTTTGTAAATGGGAAAGGTGGAGAAAACTCCCAAGGGAGCTGATGATTTTGCTGCATTTTATTTAACTCACACAGGCACAGCTATAAGAGCCCACATGAATCAGAAGTCTGTGAGCACACCCCACCCAACCTCTCTTCACTCTTGCCAGTCCTTCTTGCCAAACATATGCTTTTCTTTTGGCCTGCTCCTCTATGTTTTTTTAAAGGTGAAAATGAAATCTGCAACTATTGCAGCATGCATCTAATTTTTAATCCCAGTATGTCAAAAAGCTTTTTACCCAAGGTGAAAGTGCCATATTCACACTTAATATCTGTGCCCCTGCATCCCTGTGTACATCACATCCCAGAGTAGGTAGGAAACCTGAAGGCATTGGAGCAAGCCCAGAAAGAGTCTGACTGCTCTGAGCCGCTGTAGCCATGGCTGTGTCCTGTGGTGCTGGAGCCTGGTGCAAGGAACAGGGCACCTTGGGCTTGGCTTGGACAAGATACACAAAACTAAGGCAGTTCCTGGCCCATGATGGCTTGGATGGCCAGTGGGGTATCTTTACCCTCTACACAGGCTTCCTATCCCATCCCTGTTTTTACTTCAACTGAAGAAGCCAATTAATGTGTAGATTTAGCCTTGAAAATGACAGAAATAATTTCTTCTTCTAATGTTGCAATTTTATGAGGTGCTGTGGCCGCAGCACTCAGCGCTGGCAGAGTCAGCTCCTGCCCAAGACATTGGGATCCCCGTGCACCAATGCAGGATGGACGAGAGCAGACCAGACACCTCCAGCATCAAACACATGGCCTCCTCTACAGACACTGCGAATTTTTTCCTCTGTTCAACAATGAAAGTACGTGGAACAACCCAGTCCTGAAAAAATACCCATGCATAAGTAAGTTTACTCAAATTCACAGTCCCACAGAATCCAATTAAACCCAAAAGCATAAAGTTACTCATATATTTAGGGCTGTGGACAGCTGGATCTGACTTTTTTTTTGTCCGGTGTCAGTTACAGTAACCATCCCTTTATCTGTATTTTGTTTCGGATCTATACCATTAAAAGTTAAATTCAAGCAATCCTGTTCCCAGTGAACCCTCAAGGAAGAAACTTTTATAGGTCTTTAAATACATTATGTATCAACTACTTGTGTCTGTTTTCACAAATCTCCCACGGATTCTATGGGGGAAGCACAAAACAATGAATTATGTATTCAGGATTTTGTGCCAATCTCAGTGTGTAATTGTTACAGTGTTCAGAATAAAAGGAACATAGCTATTTGATAATTAATTAGGCTGTAATTACATTCACCTGGGAAAAACAGATAGCACTAAGAGGAAACAGGGGTCAATAATATTAATATAGTTGATCACTAATCTTGCATATACAAGTGCCAATTAGTAAAGCAGAGATAAACAGAGTCAGTGATGATTTGCATGAAGAATTCTGAATGAAGAATTCTAAATTAAACACATAGAAAGTAAGGCAAGTGAAGCTACCAACATAAACTGAAATAGTGATCTATTTCCCTTCTTTCAGGTAACATTTCAGGGACTGCCACCAAGGGATGTCAGGTTGCATTTAAGGCTCCTGGAAGTCAAGCTCACCTCCATGTTACTTTTCCTTTAGCATAGCAAAAGGCACATGCTTGGTACATTGTGGTTCAAAAAGGAATGTAAGCAGGAGGTGTCAATAGATGTTAAGTGCTGGGAAAAGGAACAGTCCAAAGGACAGCAAGGTTATTTACTGAATCTAGCTTTAAAGGCAGCAGTTGTGCCTACAGTGCTCTCTGTGCTGGTATTCCCATACAAGCCCTGCACATGACTGAACATCAGATCTTTAACTTCAGTGAGATGACTGGGCCACGCTGAGCATTAAACACATGCAGAGCTTGTTTTATGGGATTAGAGCTTAAAAGAGAATAGATGGAGGTTGTAGCAGTTTGGTTTGGTGGTACTTTTACACATCAGTTAGGCAGTGGAGAAAGCAAAAGAGGCGTAACAGTGGCAAGGAAGCGTACCTCTGCTGCTAGGAAACCTCCCTGAGCTGTTGTGCAAGTGGTTCCCAGCCCTGCACACCCAGACATCAGGTGATGAGGGTGAGCAACCGCATGGAAACAGCGCTTCTCAGTAATTTTCACGTAAGGCTGCTTTCTGCTCTGTCCAAACAGTGACTCTCAGCAGCAATAACAATACAGAGCATTTCTGTGGGGTTCGAGGCAGGCTTGGGGCTGCAGCAGCAGGTTGAGGAACAGGGGTGCTTGATGCCTACCCACCACCACAGATGGCTCATGCATAACAGAAAGTAGCAAACTTCTGGTCTCACACATCTGCAAAGAGCTTCTCTCCACGTTTTGGAGTCCAGCTGTGCTATATTAATATATGAAAGAGAGACGGAAAAAGAGGCCTATTTGCTTTTATTTAATGACAACCAGATGCTAGAGTGTAACTTGGCCCAGAGATGGCTGGAAACTGGCTGGCTGCTCAGTTAGTCCATCCCCATGCGGAGAGGAACTGCTGGTGAAACGTTCTTACTTAAGGAGGGTGGGCCCTGGCCTTTCATCTCACAGAGAAGAAAACATAGATGGAAACAGCCTTAACCACCACTGATTCATAAAGTATTGCACCAAACCATAAAGAGAGGTGAATTTTGGGCTGGTATTTTGAGAGCTTTTATTAATCTTCAGTACAGCAGAACTTTTCCCCAGCCATTAGCTCAGCAGCAATGACACAACTGAATAGTCTTTCCTGGGTTTGATGGTACAGAGCTTGCCCAGGACTCCTTGGCTTGTGCCTACAGTATCTTGGAGTCACAAGTGAACCTCATCCAAGAACATCATAACCATCAATACTGTGATCAGCGCTGCTAATCATGTGCATTTAGCTTGGAGCAGTCACAAAACAACAGCTTAACACTTACATTGAATGAGAGCATGAATATTTGTGACCCCTGATCTAACACTTTCCAAGCTGAAACACTGATGGCTCTACATCACTTTATATTAAGTCCAAATGGCTGAGTGTTCCTTACAGAAGACAACAGATGCAGGCGCTCAGACAGCATGGCTGCTTCCAGGGTTGCTGGATTCAGAAGAACTCAGGTCTGCCTTCGGCCTGAGCCAGGCTGCCCCTTTCACCCACCTTCAAACCAGAGGTTGTTCTCAGGCATTGCCAGGGCAGGAGAGGAGAAAATCCACGATAAACAAACCTTGCAGCATGCAGAGAGAACATAATGTTCAGCTATTAACATGTAAGTTGTGCTCTTGCCCATTTATATTGCCAGTTAGCTATTATGGACTGATGTCTCCTCTCCTGAGACTTGAAGCTAGCTAAGCATTAGCTTAGCTGTTGGGGGACTACGATTTAATTGCGCTCACTGAA
>NW_010201625.1:0-3071 GCF_000695765.1 Mesitornis unicolor
TGCTTTGGCAGGAGGGTTGGACTAGATGATCCCCAGAGGTCCCTTCCAACCTTTACCATTCTGTGATTCTGTGATTTGTAACTTCTTTACATCCACTGTACTTTGTAAGACAAAATGTCGTTTAATCCCAGTTCTATCCTTCACATTGATATGTTGGAGATTGGTCAGCCTCTAAATAAATATATATCTTCATGATAATAGCAAGCCTCCAAACTTTGAGGTTTTGAACTACTATACTGATCCATCCTCAACCTATATATTATAGTGCTTCATTAGCAACTGAAAATTCCTACACTATCATATTTATGCTTATTTGCTCCATTTGATGGCAATGTAAAGAAGAAAACATGACCAACGCAGAGGAGAAATGGTAAAGGCAGGTGTCCAAAAGTCATTATGAACAGAATACCCTTTTCCAGATTTAGAACAGCATCGTTTATATAAAAAGCAGAAGCATGTTAAACCTTTTATTTACCCTCTTTCTAGTTATTAATACAGATTTTGTATTTTTCTTCTTTAGAGCAGTGAACAGATGGCATTTGAAAATAGTCATAGAATGTTTTCAGATCATGTGGTAAACTTTGGAAGTTTCTTAGGCTCTCAGTTTCTTAAGCTTCACTAAAAACAGGCTTGGGGAAGAGTGGCTGGAGAGCAGCCTGGAGGAGAAGGATCTGGGGGTGTTGATTGACAGTCAGCTGAATATGGGCCAGCAGTGTGCCCAGGTGGCCAAGAAGGCCAACAGCATCCTGGCCTGCATCAGGAATAGTGTGGCCAGCAGGAGTAGGGAAGTGATTGTGCCACTGTACTCAGCACTGGTGAGGCCGCACCTTGAGTACTGTGTTCAGTTTTGGGCCCCTCACTACAAGAAGTACATTGAGGCGCTGGAGCATGTCCAGAGAAGGGCAACAAAGCTGGTGTGATAGAGATAATTGTAACACTTATAAAGAAAATTATAGCTTGGGGCTAACACAGCTTGGGGGAATAATGCTTAAGAGTTAACAGGATAACAATTATTCAGCTGAAGCAATATCTCTCAGATCATTGTGTAAAGGGAGGTAGGCTACAGACAGTTCCTGATAAGGCCAAGGATGTCCTGCCTGAAGCGTCTTACAGCTCCTGATAACAACAAGAACATTGTGGAAAATTGGTGGAAACTGGCTTTGTGGTTTGGAGAAACACCAAGGGTTCAGGGAGCATGCGCAAAGAACAGAGGTGAAAAGCTTAGTAGGGAAAAGGACTATTTACTTCATTCCTGAGACCCCAGCCCACGACCACCAGGAGGCACTGCGCAGGCACGACCGGACTTCTCGGAAAAAGACCGCCTTTTCGGGGAAAGGCTATGAATATCTATAGGCGTTTTTGCATAGTAATGAATATGCAACACTTTACTGTATAAAGCTAAGACAAGCTGCTGCAGGAGGCGCGCATGTTTGTGGAGGACAGATCCCTCATGCGCCCGCACGCTGAATAAACATACCTACTTCACAACCTTACAAGTTGTGGAGTCTTCTTTCCACGAGACAGGTGAAGGGCTTAGAGCACTAGTTCTATGAGTAGCGGCTGAGGGAACTGGGGTTGTTTAGTCTGGAGAAAAGGAGACTGAGGGGAGACCATGTCATTCTCTACAACAACCTGAAAGGAGTTTGTAGCGAGCTGGGAGTTGATCTCTTCTCCCTGGTAGCTGGTGATAGGGCAAGGGGAAATGGCCTCAAGTTGTACCAGGGGAGGTTTAAGTTGGATATTAGGAGGAATTTCTTTACTGGAAGTGTTTTCAAGCCCTGGTACAGGCTGCCCAGGGGGGTGGTTGAGTCACCATCCCTGGAGATGTTTAAAAGACGAGTAGATGTCATGCTTAGGACAGACTTAGTAGGGCTAGACCAATGGTTGGACTCGATGATCTTAAAGGTATTTTCTAATGAAATCATTCTATGATTGTATGAGTCTATGATTTTACCTCCCCAATAAGAGAGTAAGAATAACTAGTCCAAAATCTATGATCAAAGAAGACCGAGTGGCTCCAGAAAGCGCCTCCATTTCCTTATGCTTCATTCAGCAAACTATACTTTAAGTAGCCTGGTGACATGGTTGAATTATTTTCTTGGATTTAAGGTCTTCTAACCTCTCAGATATAAGAAGAGCCCCAACATACAGTAATAAATTAACCCATGTTGGGAAGTACTGCACATGCAATATATAAATACAGAAGATACATGGCTAAGAGGTACTAAATGCAAAGTGCTCAGTTTAACTTTCAGATGTCAGGTTGAATTTGCAGTAATAGTGGGTAGGAAAAACAACCAGTCCAAACTTTATAGTAATTCTAAATTGAGCAGATACAGTATCAGGGTAGGACCTGCAGAATTTGAATCATTATATCTCCATTTGGGACCTTAATATGTTCAGCTACCTTCTAAATTTGACAATGTATAAATTTCCCAAAGCATCTAAGATTTTGCCAGTAAAGTTTCTTACTCAGCTCAAGTACTTCTGGGAATGTGTGCAACCATTTGTGTCCTGATGCTATCAGGCAGCTTGACACTTAAAGTCTAAGATTCTTGAAATAGGTACCCATCTGTCTACTTACTGAATTCTCAAACTCGGTCCAGAAACTGATCTAGAACATGTTTATTGGATCAGTCATCATGGAAAGCAGTAAGAAGGAGACGTTTTCTATTTTCATCCAATGGATTACTTCAGAGGTAAATGTCCAGCTTTATTTCTCTTCCATAGACTGATTTTTATTTGGGTTTTGGAGTCAGTTACTGCCCTTATATTCTCAAAATTAAGCTATAAGATATTCTGAGGTGGGCCTGTTCCTAAAAATCTGCCCTATACAATGCTGTCCTGCTTTAGTGGGACAGAATTTTAGAGTCAATTTTCTATTGGGGAAAACTGCAATTTTGTAAGGACTACAACACTCTATTTCATGGGAACAAAGTTGATAAAAACTTTGTTATAGGTTTCAGCTAGTACTGTTATGCAGGTTGCCATAGTGCTCAAGGTCTTCTGTGGTCTTGAGATAAAGCTATGCAGAGGCTGAGGGGAGCGGAAACCTAGGGGAGTCAACCCCA
>NW_010201626.1:0-44169 GCF_000695765.1 Mesitornis unicolor
CTCCACTGCGGACGACCCCGGTCCCCCTCGGTCCAGGCTCCCAGGGGTGGGAGTCGCATCATTTTCATTATTCTGACCTGGTCAGCAGTTGGCCTCCCAAGATGAGCACAAAGCTGCCAAGTCCAGATTAGCTTTGGGGTAAAGTACATAAATATAGATATATTTCTGTATAGCACAGAATGGAAGTTTTTGGTTGGGTTTTGTGGGAGCAAAACTGTTGCTCCAACTGGGGAGCTCCAACTGTTGCTCCAACTGTTGCTCCAACTTGTTGCTACTGGGGCAGCAGCAGTTTGAAGCTGGGCTGGGCTGGGCTGTTGCTGCTGCGGGCACAATTCTGGTCGCAGCCCGGTTTTGTTTCCCACCGTTTGTTACTCCACTGCTTTCGGGAGTTTACGCCTGGTTGAGGCTCGCAACTGCCCCAGCACTGGGGCATTGCTTACCACGCTGATCCAGAGCATGTTTTAGTCCAGCAGAGAGTGTTTCTCTTGGCTTTAGCACATGTTTTTTTGGCTGGGAGGGTTTAGTCCGTACTGGTTTTAGTAGTCGCAGGGAAGCCGATGGGGCAGCCTCGGTGACAAAGCCTTACTCATGTGTTTACGGAGCCTGGCTGCAGGGTTCCTGTTCAGTGCCATGTTCACATCTCCACCTCTGTGGGTTTGCTTTACACCTCGCCATTTATTAGACAAGATATTTCAAAACGCAGGGATTAATGGCTGATAGAACCTCCCTGCCCCTCCCTGGTGTTTCAAGAGGAGCGACACTCACCCCAATTGTCAGGGCAGTCCCAGTCCCGTGTCACCAGGCTCAGTGGCCGGGCTGGGGACAGGTTATGAAAACCTCAGTCCGTGATGCAGCCAGCTGGATCTCAACGTCCTGTAACTGTTTAAATCAAATATTTATGGAATGCTGCTCACTCCCTCCACCGTATCTTCACTGATTGGCTTTGGGGAAAGTAAAACTGCCAAATAAATGTCTATTAAAGTGAGTTCACTTGTCCCCATCCAGGGCGTTTAGGCTGCCCTGCTTGTGTGCTGAGGGTGCCCGGCTCTGATGGGATGGCTCAGGCAAGTGGCACTTGGTCCCTGGTTGAACAAGTGACCAGAGGGATGCTGGGAATACTGAATTTCTGCTGTGCCACTTCATTTCCCTGCTGTGGGTGGATGCTGCTATTGCCCTTGTGTGGAGCTGGAATTAATTAATTTGATTTTTATGAGTTGCTGTAAGGAGAAGCAAGTGGGTGGTCGTGTCATGGGGGAATAGGGGTATTGTGTGATGAGAGCTGCTTGGAGCCAAACCTTGCATCCACCTGTGTCACTGGTGGCCCATGTGGTGTGGACATGGGGCAGCTGAGTGGCCTTGGGATGAGCTCCATTATGCAGAGAGGTCACAGTGAGCTCGCTGCCACATTCTTCTGCAAAAGAAGATCTATCCCAGGGCACAGGAGCTTGTCCAGCTGCTGGTGGGACTCCCAGCTGGAGCTCCGGGCAGTGGCAATTGCTTGTGCAATGGGGATGTGAGCTTTTGGGTGCGAAGGAGCCAGTGGTCCGAGGGGAGAAGCTGCTCGTGGGAAGAAGAAGGTGCAGGTGCACCTCACATAATGCAAGCATGGGAAGGGAAAACTCATCATCTGCTTTCGGGAGCCTCCTGATGAGTTAGGCTGGGGAAAGGTCTGCCTGGAGGAGATAAGGCTGGAAGCTCCATGTCCTGATCCTGGGTACAGGTGCAGTAGGTTGGTTTTCTGGCCCTTTGCTCCAGTTTTGGTTTGTGCCATACCTGTTGCAAACATTAATTCTTTCCATCCTGGTTCCCCAAGCACTGGCACCTCCTGCCCTCTCCCACCGCTGTCACCGCTTGTTTTCCTGAGCCCTAATTGCTCTCAACTGGCCAGTTTGGTGGTTTTTCTTCTTTTCAACTTGCTGGCTCCTGTGAAATTTCCAGGTGAACCATGAGGATGGGTTTGCTTTTGGACTTACCTTATTCAGACCTCTCAGAAAGAGTTTCGGGAACCCCAGGGATTGGAATCTGGGAGCTGAAAAGCACTCAGCTGATGACTGCATCCCCGTTACACTGGGAGCAGTTACATCTGCCTGTATTTACCTGGCTGCTTGTTTGCATCTTGTGATCTCAAAGACTTCCCCCATTTTTGCAATAATATTTGCTGATTTAATAAAATTACCCTGCCTTGCTTAGGAAAAACAAAAAACCAAAACAAACCCCAAACCCAAACAAACAAAAAGCCCCTTATTGTCAATAACACGGGTAAAAAAGAGGAGAAGCAGGAGGAAGCAAAATGCGGTCCAGAATCTGGACTTGTGGCTTCCCAGTGGCCTCTTGGCAGCCGCGTTTCAGGGTGTAAGATTTTTGTGGGGCTTTTTTTATTTAAAGTTTGTTGTATTTGGCCTTCTTACCTCAGACGCGCAATAGCTGTCTGTGGAAAAGAGGTTATTTCTGTGCTCGGTGCTGACATTAGGACGCAGCGTGAATTTCCTGTTAAATGACAGATTTACTGGAGTTTTCTTCATCTACACGATATGATACAAAAACCTGAATTATAATTTGCCAGAAGGGGGCATTTAGCAAACATCGCAAAGGATTTCAGTAGTGCGGGAGATGGGCAGGGTGAGCTTGGTGTTGCAGGGATGCACGCTGGGAAACCGCAGCCTCTTGGGGAAGGGGTCCCAGTTACCTTCATGGTATAACAAAATTACTGTGCACCTGCATGGCAAAGAATGAATTTTGGGGTGTTGTGTATGGAGGGCTGAGTGCAGGGGGGCCAGATACCTGTCGCTGCAGTGTGCAGGGCACTGAGAGTGCTCTTTAAAGTAAGACATTCTAGAGTAGCGTTGGATTTTTGTTTCAATGAAGCCACTTAAAAGTGCATTTTCTAACTACCTCCAAGTAAATGGCTTTTTTGCTGTAGGTTGAGCTCTGAGAGCTTCACGCTGTTCTGATGTTGTTGCACGTGGTTTCTCCACTCTTTCTCTCTAGAAACTGGGAATGGGCCCATCCAGAGCCCACAGCTCCACACGTGTGACCAGTAAAGCCCGTCTTTCCCTGTGGAAACACCGAGGAGCTTTGCTGGGCTCTGGAGTTCGTTTTCTTGCGTGGGGTGTGTGTAGGATTTGGGATCCCCGGCAGTACCGTCTCTGTCCTCATCTCTCTCAGTCCCCATCCCAAATCCTGGGGCTGAGGCTTTGCTTTCTTTGTCTTTAAACATTTACCTGCCGCAGGTGCAGCTGAGCAGGTTAAGAGGCTGATGGGGGGCAGTCCTGCCCTTTGGGACACTTGGCTGGTGGGGTCTACATGGGGGTGCAACACCTCTCACCCCCTCTTCATGGCTGAGGAGAGCCAGGCAGAGACAAGTTACATGAGCTGATGGAAGAGGGGTGAAAGCCTCTTGTTTCACTTTACCGGTCTGCTGTTCAACGTGCCAACTGCTGGGTGTAGAGTTTTTCCTCAAAAACTGGTCTTTTTGTTGTGTATCAGCGTGCTGCTGGAGCAAAGGCCCCAAGCACTGTGTCTAAACAGCCCACGCTGGTTTGCTTTGCAACAATTTGGGCTTTATATGTGCTAAACCCAGCAGTAAGGGACTAAATTTGGCCAGTTGTGTTAGTTCCAAGAGGTCTCATTTGAGGTCCTGAAGCATCCTGAATTGTTTGGGATCACTGGGAATCTCTGCTTGGATGCCTGGAGCACCTCTTCCCCTGCCTTCTCCAATACCCTTGATGCCTGCAGATTTGTTCCTCTCACATATTCTCATTCCTCTCTTCAGCTACTGTTGATCCACAGTTATTTTTCTTCCTCCCCTTCCTAAATACGTTATCCCCAAGGTGCTACCACCATCGCTGATGGGCTCGGTAGTGGTGGGATGTTGGATGTTGAGTGTGTGAGTGTGGTCCTCAACCCTAGGCTGTGTTCTGAGCATTGCAGAGCGGGGTGAGGGTCCCTGGGCTGGGGAGTGGGTGGCTGCAGAACCCAGGATTGGTTTCTTGCTGAGACCTGCACCATCCATGGACCAGTTGCCTCATCACGAGAGATGCCAGCCCCGCTCCTGAGCTCCCTGCCACTGTGATGTTCATGTTCACTCGAGCCGAGCTTGAAGCCTTCCAAATTGCAGCCTGCTCCGCTGTAATGTTTTCACAAGGATTGCAGGGTAGTGAAATATCCGTGAGAGAAAGCTGCATCCAGATGTTGCAAAAGGCTGGGTGTGATAATTAATTAGCCACAGCCCAGGCTGTGGATGGCTTTTGAGCCACTGGTGCAGTTTTGCCTGCTTCCTGGCCTGGACTTGGTTGTGGTGCTTTGCTTCTTGCTAAAACAGCGTCCCCGGGAGCCTCAGGAGCCGCCCTGGTGCACTGTGAAGCCGCTTTTCTTGTGGCAGCCCTTTCCCATGGTGTTTTCTTCCAGGAGCCGGCGCATGCCGCCGCACAGGAAATTCTGGTTGCACCATTATTGCAGAGCCTATTGTTTGGGGCAAGAGCGGGATTTGGTCTCGCTCACATCCTAAAATGTCTCGCTGCGTTAAAAGGATGTTGTGGAGCATCCAGGGCTGCTGGCGGAGCAGCAAAGCTCAAAGCTGGGTTTGCACAGAATTCACACTTAGCCCAGATTCCTGTGTTTCTGCTCAAAACTTGGATTTTTCACAGGAATGTTCAGGGTTAAGGAAAACCTGGAGTGAAATTGGAGTCAGGGCATGGTCACTCACCACAGTTTGCTGCTTCTGGCTGCTCTGCCTGCTCCTGCTTGTGGTGATCCACAGCAGCTGTGTAAAGTGATGCAAAATCAGCGGATGTAGGTGTGTGTGGGATACAGAAACCCCTCAGAACCCTGCCTGGAGATGTCAAAAAATGTAGTCCAGATCACACAGGTGTAAACAGGCAGGTACAGCACACGGCAGGCACTGCTTTCATCTGCCCCAGTCTCGTGGCGTGACCGAGGCCGCCTGTTAACATGTCCGTGCCTCAGTTTCTTACCTGAGTGCGGTGCTGCCCGTGTTTGCTTTCACTTCAGTTTGTTGTTTTGGTTTTTTCTTTTTCCTTAACTAATCTTTGTGGCTTAGATGGTTGGCAGCAATAGCCTGTATTTCCCAGGCTGTGCTACCCCAGTTGCAAAACACTGTTCCTCTCCTGTGCAAACCACAGGTCCTCTCACACAGGGCTGACGTTTTGGCTACAGTGTGCCCAAAGCTTTGCTGTCTGAATCGTGCTTGCCCCTCGGGTTGCCTGCCCAGGCTGTCAGCTCAAAAACTCGCTGAGTTTTATGTTTGCTTTTGGCTGCCATCCCGAAAGAGGGGAAGGACCAAACTGGGGCAGGTGAGAAGAGCGAAGCCACGCGTGTGACATCCCTCCACCACTGCGGGAGAATTAAGCGTAGAGAATTAAGCATAGAGAATTAAGGGTGGTCAGTGCTGCTCTGTGCTGGTGTGAGAGAGTGAACTGAAAGGTTCCTCTGATGCTACAGTGATGAGCGGAGCAAAGCGTGTGCCTGGCAGAGGGATGGGGAGCCTGGTGAGAGTGATCTGAGGTCCTTCATCTGGACAAGCCACACTGGGAGCAGTTGTAGCTCATTCATTCTTGCTGCTTCTCTTGTGCCGGGGTAGCAGCTGATGCCATCGCACTGAAACTGGGTTGACATTGTCTGCCAGAGGCCCCCCGCGCACACGAGGACGTGTTTGAAAGAACCATTAATCAGTTTAAAACTGCCCCATTTCACTGGCGGGTCTAAAAACCGCCTGTTGTGCGTAAAAACAATGCCACCGATGTGAGCGTCTGCCCTCAGCACTGGGGTTGTTCAGCTGTAGTGGTGTCAAGTCCATGTCCAGCTGGACCTGTGCGGTCCCGCAGCCTCCACGCTCTTGACTTCAGCCAAACCATGATCCTCCGCAGTCATGCTCAGAGCTTATCATTATAGATAAAGGGAAAAGCCCAGAGAGGCAGGGCTCAAGGTGGTCACCTCTGAGCATTTTCATGCCGATGCGGGCAATGCTGAGCATGGCCCAGGTGGCTGCACGGGAACCAGTGAGTGGCCACTGAGTTTACTTTATGTGGTGTAAGTCCTGCCAAAACAATTTCTTCCTGTTATTGCTCCTTCAGTTGTAGTGGAGTGATAAGAGCCTTTTGCGGGGAGCTGGTTTCTCTCCTGCTCCGAGCTGGTAGCTTTGAGCAGCAGTTCCCAGAGTGACTTTTCCTCAGTACTTTAGCTAAGTTTCAAAGTTACATTTAGTTAAATGATAAAAGAAACATCTGAGTATAGTCTGTGTAGGATTTCTCCACCACCAAAAATGGTTCATGTTAATTTTAACCCATATTTCCCATGAATTCTCTCCTCAGTTGCCCAAGGAGGTAGCTATGAGGGGCGAACACCTTGGCCTTGAAGACAAGGCTTGTGTTAAAATATACTGAAGTGGAAGCTGAGATAACGTGAGGCTTTGCTTGGACCTGGACTGGAGCTGGGAGAGCACCACGAGCCTCATCGCTCTGCTAGGTTCCAGCAGAGGTGGATCAGTTGTGATTGCTCATGATAAAGGAATCATTGCAGGTTTACCGATGGCAAACAGCACCGGAGCTGGGAAGGCTCTTGCCACCGCTGAACAATTTGACTGAATTGAATAGGCTCTGCTTCTGTTCCTGTGAGTGGAGAGGAAGGAAAAGCAGGACAAAAGTTGGGTGGTGGGAGGGTTGGGTGCTGCCCTCTTGGCTAGGGGCACAGGGCAGTCCTGCGGTGCTGCACGTCGCTGCTTCACCTATGGCGAGTGAGGTTTGGAGTGGGTGTGTGCTGGAATGGTGTCTCTGGTGCTGTTACCCCGTGACGTGGTTGCAAGGAGAGCAAAAAGGCGGTGCTGCAAACCGCCCTGTGTTTGGGGCTTGTGTAAGGAGCGCTTGGCAGCAGAGCAGCTGTGTTACCTAATGACAGTGCACCACAGCGGTGTCACCAGGCTCGTGCTCTTCCCACCTCCTCCTTAGCAGCTTCTGCTGCGAGCGATGCTTCACGCCTAGTGGTGTATGCAGCTCACACAGAGTTGGCAGCAAAGGCAGCACGTTGGGGAGGTGAAAGAGGGCCCCAAAAACCCGATTAAATGAGCAAATGTGAGCACATGGGTGGATCTGCAAGCAGGAAGGGAGCTGAATTCCTCAGCCTGGAAACCCAGCCTAGCCCAGGTCTGATGTGGTGAAATGCATCAGGGAGGTTGGTGCTTGCAAAGAGGAGTCCTGCAGAAGGGATCTGCTGGAGCAACAGCCAAATCTGTGCTTTGGACCCATCACTGGTTGATGTTTTCTCACTGGGATGCTACAGCAGTGCACGTGGTAACCCCCAAGGGCAGGCATTGCCCTTCAGGCCTCTCTGTGCTCTGTAATTTGTCTCTGTGACTTCTTGCCATAATCAGTTAAAGCCAAATGTTTTAATAAACGTTTTTGAAGACAGTGAGTTGCATTAAGTAGAAATATTTGTATAAAAGGAAAATAAATAAGTGCATTTCAGAGCATAAGCCAACCCGTGTTTGACACAGCTAGCAGCAGTTTTCTCCAAGGCACAGATTATTCCATAATTGCTCATTAATGGAGTTCTTGCCTCCTTCCTCCGAAGCGTTTGCCCTTGTCCAGAACATAAGGAAGCAGTGGGTGATATGGAAGCCTTGAGTGGTCCAGGCTGGTGTGTTTGTATTCCTTAACGCTCCTCTGGTTGTAATCAGTGGGGTTTTTACCCATAAAGAATTAGGGCAATGCCACATAAAGTGTCTATAATAAATACAGGGAGTTTATTAATTCGGTTTCAGGCTTGAACTTTGACTAATAATTACTTTATAATCTTTCCAGGCAGCTTGTTTGGATTCCTGAAAAGTTTTACCTTTATTTACAGCTGTAGTGTAAACGTTTAATAAGGCATAGTTGAAAAAACAAATAAGGGTTTTTTTGCGGGAAGAGCTTTACTGCAGGACGCTGCAGGACAGCGCCATGGGTCTGTGCAGGGAACAGGACCCAAATGCTGGGCAGTCCTTAGGGCACTGTTCAGAAAAGCAAAAGCATTGCCTGTTTTCTTTCAAACTCTCATTTTTGCTGGGAGCAGGAAGGAGTCACTGATTTAGGTATAAAGTTGTCTTGGATATTTATATGAATAAAACTTTCATATTCAGCATGTAACTTGGCTCCCAAATTAAGTGCTTAATTAATTTCTCTCTTCCTTTGCCCCTTTTCTGCTGTTGCATCCACTGGGGGTGGGGAAGCGGGGAGGAGGTGGTGCGGCTCGGGAGGAAAGTTCAGCGCAGTCTTTCGGGGTTGAAAACACACTGCACATGGGCCTGTGCCTTTAATACGAGGATCAGAAAGATGGGGTTTAATTGGGTACACAGGTGCTTTCCTTGTTGCCTCATCCCTGCCTGCCCTAGACCCATGTTCATAATCCGCTCGGGGTCGTGGGGCAGAGCAGTCGCTGCCTATTGCAGCCTCTGGCTTCTGTGGGAATTGAGTTTTGCTTGGGTTTTCCTCTGGACAAGCCCATATCCTTAGACGCTTTTTCTAAAGCACTTCTTTTGTCTCCTCTGAAGGAAGAAGGGGTCACTTTTTCCACACTGCTGACGTGAAGGGTGAATCACAGCAGTTGTGGGAAGGTGCTGTTACTGGGACCAGTAACCTGCCAAAATATTTGCCATCTTCATCCTGACGTCCTCGGGTGTTTGTGCAGCCTGTGTGCCAAATGTTTGGATATGACCGCAGTTCAGAGCGCTCTTTAGATGCTTCCCAAGTGGGATGGGCAGGAAGGACTGACTCCTTAAAGATTTTTGTTTCGAGGCAGTGATATAGCCTATGTATGGGAGAGCCTGCTCCTTTTACTACAGGAAGGAAACGTGTCAGCACGTAGCAAAAAATCCAGCATATGGCCTGTAAACCAAGGTGATTTTGCCTCAGTATTGAGTGCTACGTAGAAGACCCAAAGCTGGCATAAGAGCCAGAAAGCTCAGCAGATTTTGCAACGCCTGGCAGCAGTGGGGAGGCCCTGCCCTGCCTGTGCAGGCAGGTCGAGCGCCCACGTGGGAGTTTCTGCAGCTCTCGCACCAGCAGAGCAGGGTTTGAACCAAATCCTGGTGAAAACACGAGCTCCTGCGCCTCTAACAGTGTGCGTGTCCTTGCAGAAACGTGTATGCTGCTTTTTTCCAGGGTGTGCTGCTGTATTTGCAATCTGATGGCTGGCTTGCCTGTGGCCAGATGCTGTGAAGGTCCAGAGGTATTCAGAATGTGGCAAGGGTATCACCACTGCTTGGTGTTAGATAAATGCTGTAAAATAGAAAGAATTTAGGTTTGTGTGTATACATGAGCTGGCAAATCATAGATTCATTTAGTTGGAAAAGACCTTTAAGATCAAGTCCAACCATCTATACCCTGTCCACCACTAAACCATATCTCTAAGCATTTTATCCACCGGTCTTTTAAATCCCTCCAGGATTGGTGACTCAAGCAATATTTGTATATCCATGCCGTGCAATTTCCTGCAGAAACCAGATGTTGCCTGCATGTGTTCCATCCTTTTAAAGCATGGGTGAAGATGTAGGTGCACTGGGCTCTCACCCTTGGAGATGAGGAGATGCACCTTCAGGGTGACTGGTGCTGTCCTTCCCTGATTATGGTTTCTGTTTAGTCCATTGGCACCCATAGCAGTAAATTCACTTGCTGTTGAAAAGGAGAGACTTAACAGAATACAGAAAAGGGAGAAATAAAAAGATGCCCAATACTCGGAACAAAATCTCCAGCTTTTTGTGAAAAGGATTCAGGCTTTATTCCATAAATGGTGATAAAAGGGGCCTTTATCTACTCTTGGGTTTTTAACCCTAAAAAAGGGCTAAGGGTATCCGTGAGGAGGGCAGGATGGGAAGGCGGAGGAGACATGGCTGTGCACATCCCGGCAGTCAGGGTGCATGGCGGGGACACAGCCAAGAGATGAAAAAGCTCATTGGTAATGATGCTAATTGCATCCGATGTTGCCTCCCTATGTTCCAAGCCAGCTGCCGCTGCCGTTGCCCAGCGGAGTGTGGCTGGCTCGAGCGGGGCCGCGGCGCGTGAGGAATGTGAGCTGACAGTTCCTTTTGCAGGGCAAAGCCACTTGGTCAGAGCATGCAGCGGCCCAGACAGGGGATGTGCTGGCGGTGCCTGCTTAAAAGCTACTTGTTTGGTTTGGTATCTGTGTCGGGTCGACAGAGCGAGCTTGCATCCACAAACAGAGGTTTTGGAGTCTTGAGTTTGCACGGTGTGCGTGTGGGGACCAGCTCTGGCCAAGTTGGGCTGCTCAAATGCAGGGTAACACAGCAGCATTGCCACCAAAACTGGGCTCCCGACATTGCTCACCCACCGATAATTCCTGCACAGCAACCACTGCGTGCACCAGCCTCAGCTGAGTGCATGGTCCCAGCTGGTGTGCAACGGCTCTAGGTGCCAATAAGAGTTATTTTTTGTTGTTGCTGTTGAGGGCGGAAGGCAGGAGAAAGGTGTGTGCATGTCTGTGACTTTTGAGGGGTCTGGGCCTGGGGTGGACGTGCCTGGATTTGATGATACGTTTACATTATGCAGGTTTGTGTCAGAGCCCTAAAAGCTTTGTGCCTCTCTGGGGTGACTCTAGTGACCCAGCAGCCATGGTGCTTCTCTGGAAACACAAGATTAGGGTTTTCATGTGTCTAAAAACAATTTTGTGCAAGGCCACCTGCATCCCCAAGTCAGATATCCCAGAGCACGGCAGTGGTCAAATGCCCGGCAGGTGTCATTGACCTGTTTGGAACATTAGACCTCCAAATACCCTGAAATTGGGTTGATTTTACTCAAAAGCAGTGCAGAAGACTCCTAAAACAGTTGTTTGCTGTTGGAGGCTCCAATCTGAAGATTGCCACCAGTTTCAGTGCACGGTAAGGCCTCACCTTTCAGTCAGAAGGCTTTGCTTGATAAATTAATAGACTGATAAATTAAATAGGACTCAGAGGGATGCATTTAACTACGTGTGAGGTGCTCTTTGACGTGGCTAAGGCAATGTGAGTGAGTTGCTGAGTAATAGGCTGAAATAATTATTGGAAATGGTTGAGTGGAAGTGGTTGCTGCCTGTACTCCCAGTATTTGCATGTGAATTTTGGTCTGTCGCTGTCGCTTCGCTCCTCGGTTCTGATCCTGAGCTGAATGTGCTGAACATGCACTAACACAGGAACACAGGCTGCAAGGTCTGTAACTATGGCAATGTATCTACAAATGTGACCCTCTGTGCCTAATTTCAATATCAGCATCGGCGAGCTGCCTTGTAGGATGGCACTTATTTTTCTCTAGTAGTAATTCCATGTCAAAGAGGAAAAATAAATAAACTCTGCAAACAAAAGAAGCAAGGAAAAAATAATTCTTTCAAACATTTGAGCAGGAACAATAGCGTAGGATATGCCCTCTCTGGGGAGACCTAATGGCTGAAACCGATAGGAACACAGCGCCTGCCTTACTCCGCTGTGTAACGAGCACAAACCTTTGCTCAACCAAAGATTATTTATAGACAATGTTATGGCAGAAGCATGTGTGACCTGCGGTCTCCCTGCTCGGGGAAGAGCTTTCCTGTGCTGTCTCTGGGATACAATAGACAATTACTTAGACACTATCTTTGTCTCAAGATATAAACAATTAATTGCTGGCTACTGATTTCTGTTCTCTTGTTCAGACTATGGGCAGCCATGCTTTTTTCCTTAGAGATTTGTGGAGAAGGAAAGGATTTTTAAGGGGTTCATTGCGGAGAAATGTCGTAGCTGTGAAGTTCCTCAGGCATCTCTGCTAAATTGACTAATTGGGAATGCAAAGTAATATCACAAGCATCATAAAGCTGTTGCCCCCAAGCATGCTCACGAAGGGTGCCAGCCAGCGGCTCAGTGGTGTTCGGCTGTTGCTAACGGGGTGTGTATGGGAGCAGACCCCTAAATCTGCCTGCACTGCTGTGTTTTAGCTCATTGCTGTGGTATTAGAGTACCTACATCTGCTACTGGATAATAATTAGATGTTCTTATATATAATTAACTACTTTCATCTGACTGCTGAACAGCTTAAATAATCTACATGTAACGGCAGATATTTCTATATTATAATGGTGACAGTGCCAAATACGTGAGCAGATTGGGGAAGCAGCTATTGCACATCAAAACACAGCCTTGTTCTGGAAGATGACGACTTTTTCTGGTTCCCTTGGTTTTTTGGGGGTCCCTGTGCATCCTGGGTGTCAATAATGAAAGTATCCTTTCGGATCTATTTGGTATGCACTTTAGTTTTATTTTCTGTACAGCAGAATAATTTAGAATTACAGAAAAAAAGCTTACAAAAATGTGAAGGAGCTTGCAAGGGCTCATGGTACCACAAACACAGTCTGGTTAAACAGTGAATGGTGGATTCTCAGCTGCAATTCGTGGTGACTCTGGAGAAACATTTACCATCAGGTACAGTGATAAAGCCTTTGGGTCTCTGTGCAGAGCCTTGCTCTGAAATTCAGCTTCAGTAGGCACTAATCTGTTACATCTTCATCTTTGGATTCCAATTAACACGGGCTTTTATACCTCTGTGTTTTCTCCAGTTTCTCCTGCCCAGCTGTGCATGAGAAACTGGATGATGGTGCTCGCCCCTTTTCTGTGCAGGCACTGAAAATTTAAAGCCATCTCTGGCTTGGAGAAAGCTTTTAGGGCTCGGCATGTTGCAGAACTAAGTGTCGGTACCCTGGTGAGCCGCCTGGCACCTTTCTGAACCATCACACCATTTCCTCAGGCCCACCAAGCTCCAAATGTGGGGCTGCTCGTGATTGGGGTGAACCAGTCTGTTCCCTGGCAGCACCAGTACAAGTCCAGTTTGTCTGCCATGCAGTTGAGCATGTCTGTCTGTCCCTTGGCTGCTGGCAAAACGAGTCTCCTGCTCTAATTTCATTGTGTTCAGCCATTGCACAAACTCCAAAGCTCCCTGAAATGGGAAGGAAGTAATGTTTAAATTATACACGAGTGAACTGAGTAACTCAAACTGAAGTTTTGAGTTCCGTCCTTATGAACACAGGGATGGAGCTATCTGTCTGTGCGCTCATCCGTCTGCCCCGTGAATACTGAATTAACAGAGACACAAACGCACATTCAGTGCTGTAAAAGCTTTGGCTTAAACCAATGAAAACCGTGCTGCCACAGGGAGTGCCTGCCTGGTGTTAACTGGTCTGGTGGTGTGATGACCTCACAATTGCTGCGGATTCCCTTCTGCCACTGCCACTAAAAGCTCCCATGTTTCAGTAAGCTCTGTCCACTCTGAACTGGAAAGGGATTCAAACTGCTCTTCTGTCTACCTCCTGCTTCTAAGGTGGGGATTTAACTTCCTGTGTAATGTATTTTGCAGAGCGTATAAAATACTGGTTCAGTTCTATGGTGGCTTCCTATGGGCGCTTGCTCAGCACTCCTCGGGGAGCCCAGCACAGGAAAAAGCTGTAACTGCACTAACTAATGAAGATCCCTTTTGCAGATGTTTCACCTGAGTCTCTTCTCCATGCTCCTTCCACCTCTATTTAAAAAACTTAACAAGCAGTACTGCCATGCCTGGCTGGAGCCAAGCAGCAAACCGTCCTTCTCGTCCTGTAAACTCAAGATGCCGAATCTTCGTAGGGGCTGCAGCAGTTCGTGGTGTGGATGGCTGTGAGCTGGGGATCTGCTGGTGGGGATCTGCTGGGCGGGCAGGGGCTGGAGCATGGCTGGCTTCTGCCTCCATCCCCTGCGAGTGAGCTGCAAAAGCGTGGATGTGACTTCACAGTTGGTCCTTCAGAGCGGCATCGGGAGAGGCTGAAATGTCTGCAGAGACATAAACATAAAGGGGGAGAAGTCACGATTCTCTCCCTATTTATTTGACCTAAATACACTGAAGTAACTGTACCCTCATGAAAGAGATAATTTCCTGATGCTGGAGAGCTTAACATCTGTTTCCTCCCATTTGTTGTTGGTGGTAGAACATGGTAACGGAAGAACTGGCGGGGTTTTCTTTCCTCTTTTTCTTTTGTATAGCGAGAGGCACTGCATGCTTGGGCTAAATACGCACTCTGAGAGCAGACAGGTTTCTCTCAAGGGTTATATGATCATTTGTTCTCTATTTTCTCTCCTTCCTGCCTCCCCCCGCCCCTCCTGGAGAGGAGCGGATACACCGAAGCCCAGGCAGGACTTCCTTAGCTCAGCCATGCCTTCTGGCAGGCTGTGCCGCATGCCCTCGCCTCGTCACCCCCCTTCCCTGAAAAACAATGGCCAAAGGCTCCTTCTTGTTTGTCATTTTGGATCCCGCAGAGGAAGAGCCGAGTGGAAGATCGTGTCCCCGGGGGCCCTCGGTGCATTCCAGCTCTGGCTGCCACCTTGCAAGGCTGCTGGCACCTTTGCTGCACCGTCCCCAGGCCTTTAGCACAAATTGGCGATGCTGGGGGCAGCCAGTGGGTTTTAAAGCAAATTTAGTGTTGTCAAAAGGTGAGACAGGGGGATGGAGAGCCTCAGAGGGGTGTTTTGACTCATTGCTCTGCAGCAAGAACAGATCCTGTCCTTTGAACATCCAGTGCAGCATGGGTAGTTGTGATGGCAAGAGGAGCTGGGCTTTTGTACCAGCTACTTCTGATGTGGCTTGAACCTCCTTGTATAGTATCTCCTTTGCAGTCGGGGTGTACTGAGCCTCAGACCCACTGTACCCCATCTCCAAAACCCTAGAGGTCCACCTCCTGTCTGTGCAGGTGCTTTCTGCCTGAGACTCTGCAGTGGAGAGCACATTTCTGATGTGTGATCCTATCCGTCTGCCCCAAGGGCTTACTGCACCACCAGTTTCCTCATTGATCAAACAAAGGCTTGTTGCTTCTTGGGGCCCCAGTCGAAATAGTTCTTTCGGGTCATTTGGTGGAGGGGGTTTACAAGTTGACTGTAACCTGGAATATGCATTCTCTAGAGTACCACAACACCTAGGGAAGCCTGGGTTTCCTTTTGGTGACTGGTGGGGACATGGCTGTTATCTTATTGAGTGCATCCGTTGGGATGTACACCCAGAGATCCATCGCCTTGGAGCATGTTCTCATGTGGCATTTGCAATCAGTTGTTTAACCTTACAGACAATAATCAAGATCAAGGTTAACACCACACAGTGGCATGAACAATCTGAGTACACAAGGATGATATGCAAGTAACTGAAAGGTCGTTACGAGGCTGCAAAGACCTGTCCTGCAGGAGAGGAAGGGGTAAGTGCTGTTCTTTCCTCTCTCCATAGTGCGTCTCAGGAGAAAAGCGAGAGGTCTGCTGCCCATGCAGTGCAATGCAAGCTCAGATTTACAGTTGTATGCTGAGTCTGACTGGGGGTAAAGTTAATCCTCTACAAAGATGTTTCTCAGAACACCTGGTGTGTTCCCTTACATTTTCTTCTGATGGTTGTGGTTCACCTGCATTTTAATGTTCTCATGGCTGAGTGTCTCCTTTCCAGCCTAAAACCCCACTGTAGATCTCCTTTCCTGACAGAGGTCCCAACTGTAGCGTTTTTGGTGTTTTTTCGAGGTAGGGTGCAGCTTTATAGCAATAATATTTTAAAAAGCCCCAAACTTCTGAGAGTTGCCTGAACACTGCAGTGATCTGAAGTAGATTTTGGGAATTGTGTGCTGCTGGCCTTGCAGACAACATGAACTGTGTGATGTTAAATGAGCAGTTTCTCTCTATCCTTGGGATCTCTTGAGAAAACTCTGCTCAGCCTGGATCAGACATTTCCTTATTGATGCTTCCTGGCTACCAGGTCTCGCTGCCCTGTTGCCTTTGGTAGGCACATGGACACCCTTATTTTGCTGTGATTATACATAAATCCTGTAGCTGTTCTAAGGGCCAGTGCAGAAGAACAAGACTGCCCAAGAAGAGCATTTGTCCGTGAGTGGCAGCTTGTGACAGCCCTGGTTGCTTGGGTCCAGTTTTGAGTCCTTTATGAGAACTGTTAACTTCAGTGGATGTCACCTGGGCCCATGGTGTTATTTCTTGTATCTGTCTGCTAAATCACACTTTAAAGGAGCAAAATTGCCATTACTCACACCTTTATCATGCAAGAAAAGCCTCGTTGCCAAGGAAATGTTATGCAATCATGAAGGAGATATAAACTACCAAGTTCTTTCTTGAAGAGTTGGATAATGCAAAAAAAAATGGAAGAATTTGGAGGGGGAATCATGGCCATAGGTGTTTGTGTAACACACCTGCTGCCATTCACTTGGGAATTAGTGCAATCCTAGCTTATTTGTCCACCTCAGTGGACAAGAAGGAGAAGGAAGGTGAGTTACCAGATTGAGGGGCTGCTGCTTGCGTGATCATAAGAGCAAGGTCTTGTGCAGAAGGCAGGGTAGGAACCTGTATAGCTCCTCTTAAGTTGGAGCAGTTTTCAACGTTTGATTGATAGCTGTGGTTTTCTGAAACCATTTTTCTCACCAGGTGAGGTGTTCTGTGTTCTGAGGACCAAACACTAACCACAGCCACCCAGCTGAGCCACCCTCTTGGGGCTGGAGGTAATTCGGAGGGTAGTGGAAACGGTGTAAGGTAAGAGCATTACCTCATGTTTTCTGTGGTTAAAGTCCCGCACACAGAGATGGTTGTTGCAGCTTAGCTGCTAGGTGGTAACTTGCTACGACTTGACATCTGCAGCTGTGCCTGCAGCCCAAGGAGGGGAAAAATAAAAAGGTGGTTGACTATCTCGTGTAGTTTTCTGGCTAATAGGTGTTCCCAAAAATATGTTCAAAGCTTTTCTTGAAAACCTCTTTCTCCTGCACCCCAGAAAGATGAGCAGTGGTTCATCAGATAGTCTGGTGGCCCTTCTTCTCCATACTCAAATTTTATTTTGTCTTTGTGGGTCTTAATGCCTGTGTGGTTGGTTTGATAAGGCCACCATGTCTCTGTTTGGCTTATCTAAAGTGTAGGTTTCCCACAAGCATGCTGCTGTCGTGTGTTTGCACAGTGGCAGACACTAATTTTGGCAGCTGTAGCAATTGACGGAGCGTAACAGATTTTGGCACCCAGCTGGGGAGGACTGGGTGAAGCTAGCTAAAATTTGTTCAAATGCAGGGAAGAATTTGCCGTGGTGCTGGGAGGCTTTGCTCTGGGTGAGGCAATGCCAGTCCTCGGGCTGGATCTGGTTGAGGTGACAGTGCTGGGATTGCTGGTGCTAACAAAGCTGCGTGGCCAAGGTTAGTCAGTGATTTCAGTGTGTGCAGTCCTGCAGGCTTACTTGGGGTGAATTAGACAACAAGATGTTGTTTTTCTCACACTGAATATTTGCTAGCAGCCTGTCAAAAAGCCTTTTGAACACCACACCTGTGTCCTGCTGTTCTGTTTCTCCCTCAGGGAAAGGTTTGTCAAAGCAACCATGGTGGTTTCAAAGATAAGGAAAGGTTCAGGTGTGGCTGTGGTGGGGGGGAAGGTGGAGAGGAGCCACTAAGCACTGGTCCCCTATGTGCCTGGAGTGCTTAGGCCTGCCTTTGTGGTTGCACCTCTAATTTACACCTGGTTTAAAGCTGCTTTTAAAAAAAAAATTATTATTTTTTTAATTTTAAAGCCACCCTTGCACCCTGTGTTTCTGGGTTGTGTTGCTTCTCAGGTGTGTGTAGGGGGGGGGGGCTGTGCAGGCTCTGTCTCCTGTGCCAGGCTCTCTTTTGCTCAACACTTGAGAAACAGCCTTGCTCTCTGTGCTAGCATCCCTCCAAAGACTTCCCAGACAAGCCTATTTCCTTTGAGTCTTCTTTCCTCATGCGGGATCCACCCAGCCAAAAACAATATAACATAAAACTGGAAAGAGAAAACAAAAAAAAATGGAGATCCTTTGTGATTTGTTTTTGTCTTTTGCTGCTAGTTGGCTGCACAACTTAAAACTACTCAAATGCTCTTTTTTTTTTCCCCACTCCTTCAAATCCCTTCAAATGTGTTACTCTTTAAATGGCAGCAGGGATGTCTGTGAATAACTCGCAGGCCAAGAGCCACTGCCCAGGGAATAAGGAGCTGGTCTCCTCCTTGAGCACCAGATGGAGGAACAAGCCCACTAAACCCTTGCTTTTTGGGGGAACAAAAGCTTTTTGTGGTCTCTGTACAGACCCAGGGCAAGACGTCTCCTGTGTGAAATTGTGCTACAGGGATTAAGTGACGGAAGGGGCGCCGGGGCCCCAGAACAGGCCTCTGCTCGTGGAAGGAGGTTCTCTTTTCAAATCTCCATCATGGTGAGTACAGAAGGCAGCAGGATAGGTAAACAGGTGGCTTGTGTGGAAGATAAACATGATCAAAGGGCTGGAGCACCTCTCCTATGAAGACAGGCTGAGAGACTTGGGGTTGTTCAGCCCGGAGAAGAGAAGATTCTGGAGAAGAGAAGGTTCTGGAAGGACCTTACAGTGACCTTCCAGTACCTGAAAGGTGCCTGTAAGAAAGCTGAGGAAGAGCTGTTCACTAGGGTATGTAACAATAGGATGAGAGGTAATGGTTTTAAACTAGAAAAGAGTAGATTTAGGTTGGATATTAGGAAAAAGTTCTTCAGTGGCAGATCACTGGAACAGGTTGCCCAGAGAGGTGGTGCAGGCCCCATCCCCGGACATATTCAAGGTCAGACTTGATGGGGCTCTGAGCAACCTGATCTGGTGACAATGTCCCTGCCTACTGCAGGGAGGTTAGACTAGATGATCTTTAAAGGTCTCTTCCAACACAATACGTTTTATGATTCTAAATCTCTATCCAGTTAGGCTGTGTCCCTGTGTGGGCTGTATTTGGTGGGGTGTTGGTGCCACGAGCTGAGGGGGCTGCTGTGGGGAGAGGTGAGGCTGCCCAGAACGAGGCACAGCTGGTGCCACAGTGGCTGCCCCACAGCCCAGAGCGGAGCCTCTCTGAAAATGTGCTTTAAAAAGAGCAAAAATGCCAGAAAGGAGTGAGGAGGGATTAAAAAAAACCTGAGAAACAGCACTGTGAACCCCAAGGTCAGTGAAGATGAGGGGGCAGAGGTGTTGGAGCAGGGGGATGTTCCCTGACAAAAATGGTGGCTTGTGGACGCCCCCACACAGGAGCATGGGAAAACCATGAAGAGAAGGGAGCAGCAGAGAGGAACTCTCCCAATTCCCCATCCCCTTGCACCTCTCAGGGAGGGGGAGGTAGAGCCATCAGGACTGAAGGAGGGAAGTTGAGCCATGGGAAAAAGGGGGTGGGTGCAGGTAAGGTGTTGTGTTAGTTTTATCCTTGTTTCTCATTCTTGAAATCAATTTCAATTGGCAATAAATCAAATTAGTCAGTTTTCCCCAAGTCATGTCTGTTTTGCCTGTGACAGTAATTTGTAAGAGATCTCCATATCTTTGTATCAACCAGGATGGAACAAGATGAAATGGCCTCAAGTTGAGCCAGAGGAGGTTTAGATTGGATATTAGGAGAAATCTTTTCACCAAAAGGGTTGTCAAGCATTGGAACAGACTGCCAGGGAGGTGGTTGAGTCACCATCCCTGAAGGGATTTGAAAGATGTGTAGTAGTAGTGCTTAGGGACATGGTTTAGTGGTGGACTTAGCCGTGCTAGGGTAACGTTGGACTCAATCTTCAGCTCCTCGATCAGATTGCTGCAGTATGTCTGCCTGTTCTCCCTCTGCTCGGGGGAAAATGGAGAGTTTTTCCAGTGTCAAACCCGTGTCTCTGGGACTGTACTACTTCTTCTTCTTACTCTTGCTTCCTTCTTCCTCCAAAGAGTAGGATTGGGAATTTAGCCCCATTTAGTGCCTGGCATGTAGTTCTGCATTGTTGTAAAGGTAGAATGCAAACCCATGACCACGTTATGAAGCTGTAGCAGCAATACAAGGCAGTGAAAGGGAAGCTTTAGGATCTGTATGAGCAGGAGTTCAAATGTATTCCCACAGAGAGTTTGGAGTGGTTTCCCTTGCTGTTACATATGGGCTAATTGTAGTTTTAATCCTGTTCACTAAGGGTGGAACTCATTTGAGGGGAACTTAAGTGTTTTACTTTACTTTTTTACTGCACCTTTCATTTAGCAGTCCAGTTCCAGTGAGGGATTCCCACACTGATGCTGTAGCTATAGTAGGAAAAACCTGGCTTGGATATTCCATTGGTTTTCTGGTATTGTAGTATTTCAGAATTGCATTGGTTCCAGGAAAAGGTTTGTCCTGACTTTTCTTTGAATGCCTGCCTGAAGAGACTGAACTCATTGGGACGGCATTGCCGGTTCCTGGCAGATGGGGCTGGTGAAGATGACAATGACATGCGCAGGGAATGCTTTACTGCAATTTCCTCTTTTCCTCACGGTCACGTATTCTGATGTATTTAGAGTCCTAGCGATTTGCAGAATGAAGATGTGATTTATTCTTTGTGGTAACTTCATTAATGCAGGAAGTTTATTTGCGGTCACTAAATCTTCAGTACTTAAATCAGATTTAAGTTGGTTTAAAATTTGTATGGTTTGGAAGCAAAACTTCAGCCTCACTGAAATCAGTGGCAAAACCATCACTACCACTGGGTTAAGATTTGACCTGTGATGCTTGAACAAATGTATCTTCTAAAAATCTTTCTGCTCCTCATTGCATTCCTTTGTTCTTTTTTCCTTAAGTCTTGTGAAGAAAACAATCTGAAGACGATGCATCTGTGACCCCTGATACCAGCTTGTGAGCCAGTGCGATGGAAGTTCTAGAGGGCCACCAGCATACTCGTCCCGTGATAGCTCCAAATGGATATGCAAACAGGATTTTCCAAGCGAACATGGAGGAAGGAAGTACTGACGCATTGGAGGTCTGTGGTGCTGAGCGCTGCACCTCCAGTGATGCAATCCCCAGTGAACAGGAGGAGACACCCAGGTATGAAAAGGTGACCAAGGGCAACCGAATCTGGAATTTTGTTAGGCGAAGGAAAGGACTCTCTGCAAATAAAGGAAGACCTCAGTCCATGATCCTACTGGGAGTTACCTCTGAGGTCCCAGAATTAAAAAAACCGTCCTTCATGGACAGGGTAAGGAACTCAAAAAAGGGAAGAACCTCCAGGATGCCCAAGAATGTGGATTTGAGAGCATCCGGAGTCCAGGTTGCTTGTGACCCTGAGGAGGACCATCATGCCAGCAGGCAGAGAGCTGTGTACAGAGTTAAGAAACTGGACGACAGTCGGAGGCCCTCCCGCCACTCATATGCCGGGTACATTGATGATTTGGATTCTTCTTTTGAAGACATAGAGCTGAATATCAGCATTTCTGAAACTGATGCCAATGGAAGTAAATGTCTCAGGGATATTAGCGTCAGATTACACAGTGAAGATAATGATAGCAACTGCCATAGAATACCAGCTAGAAGGAGCGAGTCTTTGAATTTTGAAAACTTTAAGAGTCCTGCAATTACAGAAGGGGACAATCAAAGGCAGTGTGCTGTGCTCCCTCAGGAGGGTCGAAGAGGAAGAAGCTCTGATGTCTGGAGCTATCTGAAAGGAATTTCATTAACTAGCAAAGATAATTCAAAGCTTCCAGATCAAAGGGCTGAAACCAATTTCCAGAATGTAGAAAATACAACTGACTATAATTCTACTTCTTACTTTGACTTTGATATGAGATGTGAGGAGAACCTCAGCCACTGGAAAAAAACAAACAGTGCAACCAAAGGCACTCACTTTGGGGGTGTTGTGAGGTTCTTCACCAGCGTGGCTGAGGCAGCTCGGAGGCTGCGAGGCTCCTCAAGGGCATTTTCACCTGATGAGAAAAGGCCTCAGCGGAGTTTCCTAAGCTGGAGGCAGGATGTTACCTCCCACAAAGAGGACTTGGTTATCGAGAATGAGAGCGCAGGAGCCTTCTGCACGGTGGGAGTGTGTCTGCAGTCCCCAGATTCACGCACGTGGGACAATCTGAGCTTTGAAAGTTTGGTGGGGAAGGAACCCGTGCAGCATTGCAAAGCTACAGAAGCATCACGAGACATTGGTTCCTCTGCCCTAGGCAGCGAGAGTGGTCAATTTAATGAACCATCACTTTCTCCTATTGGGCCAGAACCACCCACCTCCCACCTGCCAGAGCTCACAGATGACTCTTTTGCTGAGCTAAATACTAAAGACACATCTGAGGGTCTGATCGGCTTTCCACAGACGACTCTGACTAAAAAGATTCAGGACTCGAGCAGTGCTCCAGAGGAGATACAGGTTGTGGCCACGGACCTGCCATGTTCTCAAGGTCTTCCTGTGAATAATCTGGATACTGCGGACCTGGGCTGTTGTTCAGCTGCAGATGGGGACTCTTCTGCAGTAACTGAACCTCTGATCCACCTTCCACAGACATCACTGACTAAACTTGATACCAAGCACATGGCTTGTGCTCCGGTGGTTCCTAAAGCCATGGATCCATCTCCAGCAGTGGCTCAGGAGCATTCAAAGGCAGAACTGGATATGCAGGACTTGAGAAATCCTGAGCTGCCTTTGCAAGACTTGTCTAGAGGCAAGCTGGGGATTCAGGACTCGGGCAGTACTCAAGAGGAGCCGCGGGTTCTGGGCATGGACCTGCCATGTTCTCAAGGTCTTTCTGTGAATAATTTGGGTGCTGTGGACTTGAGCCATTCTCTAGCTGCAGATGGTGACTTTTTTGCAGTGACTGAGGCTCTGATCCACCTTCCGCAGATGGACCTGACTAAAGAGACTCAAGACACTGACAGTACTCTGGAGAAGACACAGGTCGTGGGCAGGAACCTGCCATGTTCCCAAGATCTTCCTGTGAATAACCTGGATGCTGCAAACCTGGGCTGTTCTCCAGTTGCTGATGTTGAGTTTTCTGTAGTGACTTTTTTAAAATGTGCAACAGTTAAAGGACAGGTTTTGGAACAGACTGATCGCTGCATTAAAAAGCATGGAACCACTTCGTTTGTAGGACAGAGCTCTGTAGAGATAACAGACAGGGGGAAGCAGTTCAACTGCAATGACCAGTGCCGTCCCTTCCAAGTGCACGTCTCTAGGATTGTCTCCTCTGGATGCCTCAAAAACGGAAAGGTATGAGTAACTTTTACTGTAATGTTTTCATTAAGACCATACTGTTACACATCTTATGATGGTTTGCACTTGTAACCGTTTCTATATATCCCTCGTTGGGATTTTCAGTTAAGCAGACCATCATATGAATGATGGCAGTTGACATGGTAGGACCCAGTGTGAAGCCCAGCTGCTTTCTTTGGGGTCTCTGCTACTTAGATGAGGCTGAAATTATAACCTTTTTTTTTTTTTTTTTAAGATGCCAGGTAGGGTAATTGGTCAATTTGTGAAGAAACTTTCTTCTTTCCTTTTGGGCTTGGAGAGACCAGAGATGTTACTGAGGTGATGACATTATTCCCTGTTGGAAAAGGGGTCACTGTAACTTCTGAGTCAGTAGGGGAAGTGTTTGAAAATTGGCAGCAGATTAGAAATGCTGGGCGAAAAAAATCCTGAACTTCTGACTTGCAGCTAAAATGGGCAGTACCATTGTTAGTTATTCCTGGATTTGTTTTTCTACTCCGTTTTGTGTCATACAGAAAACTAAAGACAGCTTGCTGTGTAATTCCTAGCACTTAACGAAGTGGGGTGAATAGCGGTTAGTCACTTCTTGTGGTGTCTGGAAGAAATGCTTTTAGGAGGAGCTTGAATGAGAGAGGGCTGTGGTTTGATATCGCTTCACAGGGATCAAGCTGAAAATAAGCTGGGCAGGAGCAAGATAACAGGCATAAAAGGATGGAGTGGAGCAGAGGAAAATACCGGCACTTTTCCCAGAGCCGCCGCATCTCTGCTAGCTGAGGGCAATGGCTGCATGCCTAATCACAGAGCTCTGAGGGTAAAATCTGAGTGATTTCCCAGGTCAGCTGTGTGAACAGGAGATGTGGTAAGGCCCAGCTCAGCTGTTGCAGCTTACCAACATGACCAAGAAACTTAAATACGGTGCTTGAGATAACTGGGCAGGAAACCTCCCCCGAGTTCCTGTTGAGTGTGGCAGTAGCAGAACAACCTCCGGACTGCCATGGCTTCCGGCTTCATGGACAGCCTGCTCCCTCACTAGGCAGAACTAGTGCTGGGGTGGAAGGGAAAGGATACAGCCCGCGCTGTTTGTAAACAACTTCTCCATCCCAGAAACTCAGACTAGAGATTTAGAAACACACAGGGATCTGGAGACAGCATCAAACCCAGAGCAGTTAAGAGTTGAGGCTAAAGAAGGGATGCTCTTCAGTAGGATCAGACCTAGAGAGTCCACCAGTAGCTCCAGTAACAAATGTCCTGAGACACCCGAGGGATTTGCTTGCCTATCTCTCATCAGGGAGTGGCACTCGGAAACAGTTTACCAAAAATAAACATGGGAGAGGAATAACTTCAGCCTGAGCATGACAGTAGCAGCGAGCTCCAGCCTCTTATTGTTTTAGGGCTGAATCCATCTCCTCGCTGGCATCTGTTCCCTGGGACAGTTGTTTGCCTCCTGCCTCTGCTCCATTAATTGAAGGATTTGTATTTCAAGTGAAGTGCTCAACCACAAGTAGAGAGAAGGTGCTGCCAGGACAGCCTGGCTTGGCTTGGTCAGCTGCTGTAAGCAAGTGCTTCAGCAGTTTTAAAGTGTGCTAGCAGTGTAGAGCAGAGATAGTTCAGGCAAATATTTTCAAAAGAGCCTCCACATCATCCCACAAAAAGCACAAAAGTGCTGGTTCTCACTGCAGCTCCCTGCCAGGACCCGTCAGGAGATGGTGGGAGAGATTGGGGCTGCTGTGGCACAAGGGATGCTGGGGTGGGATTCAGGGAATCTGCACTATTTAGTCGTACTCTCCCGCAATATTAATTCTTGCTTTCCTGCTCTTGCCCTTTAAATTTTTAATGTCTTTGGACAGGAGCTGAGTGATGTTACAGGCAAGTAACAGCTCAATAGGAATTGATCTTAATGCTGTAAAGGAAATGCATTGCAGCAGCATTTTAAGAAGAGCAGCTGTAGAAAGGTAGAAAACCACTTTTCAAACTGTCCCCCTGCCTGGTTGCTTTCAGACCCCATCCCAAATTCTCATTTGTTCTGGGAACTTGTGAAACAGTAGAGATAAAAACATTTTGAAGAATTGAAAGGACAGGAAAGGTCAAAATAGATTGTCAGTGGGAAGTGAATTACTGATTTCACCATTCACACTGAATGAAAATACCTTCCTTATTTTGAGAGATAAAGATGAGAAAGGAACTGAAAGATGGTATAGAGGTTTTACTAGATTTTGGACAGTTGCAAACTGTAGAAGTTTTCATTTTCCATGCCCCCATTGAAGTGAATTATCTTCATCCTACCTCTAAAATCACCACAGCATCCCAGCAGGGAGGATGCTGCTGCAGGGAGCACGGCACAGCCCCAGCACTTGTGTCTGACTGCTCCCAGCAGCTTGAGATGGTGCTTAGGTGGAAGGGAGCTTTGATACCACACAGACTACTCCGTGGTTATGGCTTTTCCCTTGGGGTTTCAAACCACCTGATATGTGTCCTTGGACAGTGTTTGTGGGAGATTTGATACCTCCTTTGGGGATGGCACAAGAAAAGGTTGCAAAATATGCATCTGGCTTTGTATTTCAGGCATCAATTTAGTTTTTAGGGCCCAGAAACTTCAGGCTTGTGCTGGGCTCAAAGACATGCACGGGGCCTGAGCGCTGCAGGGCACTTTGGCTTGTGACACTTGCAGTTGGAGCAGAGGATTTTCACTGCAGTCTTTCTATGCCCTCTGCTGGCTTATTTCTGAAATAAGTTTATTTTTTACGGAACAGAGAAGATTGTCTTTTTCCTTGGGATCTGGAATTTTATCTCCAGAAGGTTTACAGGTTGCAGCTTGCTGCTGGCTATTGTGGCTGCACACAGACAGCAGTTGGTTTTGTGATGCCATTTTCTGGGGAAATTATGATTGTCAAAAGTGTGAAAATGAGATTTCTACAGGCTTGTCCACATGGGCAAAAGGTTTCTGTCCCATAGGGTGAGGTGCCAGGTTGGTTTCAGAGCCCTGCGAGGGTCTGTCTGATCAAACTCCCATCACAGCAGTTGTTTGCAGATACTTCTTGTGAGCAGCCATCGAGTTTGTTCCCCTGAGTCCCGTACTTAGGAGCCATCCTGTCCAGGTGCCTTAAAGGTACTCCCTGCTGTGTGATAATGCCGAGTAGCCCATACGGATGGCGCAGGCTCGGTGCTTTCATGGCATTCTTATATTTTGTGATTTGTGTGCCATGGCTGCACGCTGTGTTGCTCTGTGTGGGAAAGCTGGAGGCTCTTCTGTGCGGTGAGTCCAACTGGAAGCGCAGGATTACTGATTTGCCTGAGTGTGCACATGCCAGCAGATGCAGATTTGCAGATTTGGGATCTGATAGCTGGGGCACCTCTCAGATCTCCCCACAGGTTTGGGGTTTTGCTTTAGTGCAGCAGCTGCAAGTGTTTTTTTGTGAGAGGAAGACACAGGAATTTTCTGTGTTTGATGATGAATTGCACTCGATGTGCAACAAGTTCTCACAGTGACCTTTAGCTTAAGATTGTTTTATTGTCTTTCTGCTACAGAACATTTTGGGAGCAGCTGCAGAAACGGGACTGCTGAATCGATCTGTGTGTTCCCTCCCCGCTCTGTTGAATGACACTAACCAGGAAATGCTTTTTTCCTGAGAATTAATCCTCAAAAATCTCTTCATCTCCTGCTTATTGGCAGTAAACCGGGTTGTGTCTCAGCCTGCTGCTCGTAGTTGTGCTTACAAAAGACTTCATAGTCTTTCCAAATTAAGAGAGAGTGCTTTACTTTCTAAATCCTGCCATTGCCAAATGAGCACTATACTCCTGTCTGTAGCGAGGTACAATCTAATTGCAGAATGAAGGTTCTGTGTATTTATGGCATTTAAATATGGCTGTGTCTGACAATCATCTTCTTTTTAGAGAAGACAAAACCTCTAAAGTCTGTCTCCAAGCTGTTCAGACTTCCTTATGTTTAATAACCATGAGGTGCTAGCAAAATGTTGAATTAAAGCCTGTATTTAGTGCTAGCTATAGTAGGGTAGGGTTGTTTTTGGTTTTTTTTTTTGGAAATACGTTTTTAGCATTGTCAGGGAAAGGCTGGTTGAGTTTGCAAAGCTGATAAGCTTTACATGTCTATGTAACCAGCCGCTGAAAACATGGATACGGCAGATTTCCACATGTTTTCTTGAAATACTTGTTGGGTCTTGCCTTCATCAGGTTCCCAGCCTCAGAGTTACAGCAGGTCACCGCCTGCCACCCTTGGTGCCACCAGAGCAGCGATATGAACTGGGGCTGCTGGAGTTTGAGGACAGATATGCTGAACAGTATGAGGCACCCACTTATTTTTAGGACTGTGGAAGTATGACAGATCTGTCTCTGATTGAGAGTAGAAGTCTACCGGTGAGGAGCACCTCTTCTTTTCTTCTCCTGACCTTTGGAAACTGATTTTTCTGCTGATTTCTTCGACTCTAAGATTATACACAAGACTTCCACCATTTCACATGTCACAGAATAAAATGAAAAGTAGCAGTTCGATTTGTGATTTTTTTAAAAATGAAATTTCATTCTGCAAAGTACTGCTGTACAAGTTGTCTCCTTCAGGACCTTTTCCTCCTGAAACAGAATAAGAAAAGTTAGAGTTACCCAAAAGAGAGGGAAACTCTCAACATTTTTCTCCAGTTAGCTGTAACTGCTGATTCATTTTTAGATTAATGTTATTAAAAGTTAAGGTGTAACTGGCATGTTTGACCAGTTTATGGGTGCTTCAATCGATTGCAAGTATCTTACTGTTTCAAGTAAGAGGGCATAGAGGACGTGTCTTATTAGCAGTTGGTATCAGTCAGCTTCCAGAGAAACTACTCTAATAATTTCTGGTTTCCTCTGGGAATCTGATTTGGGGGAGGAGGCAAATGACAGCCTGTTCTTAGTAAAATGCATGTAAAAGTGAATTAAATTATGAGGAAGACTTGAGTTTTGCAGGAATTGTTCTTGATGGGTATCCCAGTTATATTCCATGAACTTGTGACTTTTATTTTTATAATAGTATGGCAGATCCTATCATTACACTGCTGGATGAGCACACACATAAACAGACCTGTTCTCCTAAACCTCACCATGGCAAACACATTGCTCTGCTCCATGGCTGTGTCTTTCAAATGCTGAAGATCTTTCTGAAAAATCCTCTTGTTCCATTTTCCACTTCTTTTGTGTCTCTTGAGCATTGGCCATACATGGAGACCAGCGGTGACTGATAGCTGTACCCTGGCAAAAAATCCAGAAATGAGTCTCCCATTTCCCGTAGGCCACCAAAGGATGCATCTCCCAGTTCAGTTCAGCAGTGCCTGTTGACGCAGACCTCCCACCTGCCCACCCTCATAGTGTTTTAAATGCACTAACTACTCTTACGGACCCTAAGCAGTCTCGCCTGGGGCCTCCACACCATACCCGTGGGTGTGGCAGCCGGTTTAAGCTCTGCCCTGGGTGCTCACTCATTCCTCGAGCAGCAGGGAAGGAGTGCAGGTCTCTGGCTCACCCATAGCTGTGTCTTTGCCTGGCCACTGGCCTTGCTGGGCTAGCTACCAACCTGGGGCCTGATTTCCTGGACCTGTCTCACCACCATGGAGCTGCCCAAAGATCATGGGGCTTTACTGGTTATCCTCGCTGGACCTGACCCTCAACTGTGGGCTGACTCAACTGCTTATCTTGGACCTGCTTCATCACCATGAATGTGCCTCGTGATCTGGAGTCTAGCTGACCTTGGCCACCACTTCCAGACCTGGCCTGGTCCCTTGGGCACTGTGGCATGCGGCTGGTGAGTGAGGCCACATCCTGCCAACCGTGTTCTCTTTGGCTGCTGGTTTGCTGTCTCTTAGAAAGCAGCCAAGCCTGAAGTGTTTCAGCTGGTGGTGCGTCCTCAGCACCAGCTAATTCACTCCCCGTGTGTGCTCTTGCTGGGATTTGGTGATGTGAGAGCAGACAAAATGCTGTGCAGAAAGCAGATCTCTTCATTGCATGTTACGCTCAGAAGTACTTTGGAGGCTCAGCACCCCTGGAAGTTGTTGGACTTAAACACTGTGAGCTGTGTTCAAGGTATGAGCCCCCTGCAGTGGGAGTTAGGGCACTCCAACACCAGGTCCAGCAAGTCTTCATCCTTCAGTCAAAAAAATTAAGTGGTTGCAGATTGCAGTGAGAAAGTCTAAGGTGTGTTGCACTGCCTTGAAAAATATATGTATAATTATGTGTTCTGTGATTACTTTGTCTGAGGTTTGACACGTGTTGGTAAAAATCTTCTCTGACCCTTTTCTTGGCAGCCGATGTCTCATCCTTCTCAACCATCCCCTCAAGCACCACCCTTCAAAGTCCTCGTGGAGAGATGTCGCTCCGAACCCCTCTCCCAGAGCACCCCGATGGGGCTGGACCAGGTTGGAGGGCGCATGCAGCACTTGCTCAGAAGACGCGGTGAGTAGCTTTGTCGTATTTTTCTCCTGTGTTTGTTTTTTGATCTCACCTATGCTGCAGAGCAAGCCACAGGCAGTATGGGTTGGAAAGTCAGAGCTGTGGCTTGCATCCATGCTCTGTACAACCCTGGAGCCAGGTGAGGGAGCTCTGATGGCCACATGTGAAGGAGATCCTTGCTGGCTTTTTGTATGCAGTGTATTTATGAAATAAGGCTGTTTTTCTGTCTTTGATATCTCTGAATGCAGTCCCTGTAATTTGATTACAAGAAAACAAACAGATAAGCATGTAAGGTGTAAAAGCTGTTCAGCAGCTTCTATGTGAGTTTTCATTTGGTGGTTTCCTCTTGGTTTTCTGTCCTCTTACAAGCCTCTGTTGTGAGTGCTTGCCATTTGAAAGAGGCAAGTGGTGATGGATACTGAGATCACAGTTCCAGTCTGATGCTTGTTTGGAAACACAGCAAGAAGTGAGGGTTTTTTTTCCCTCTATACTTGGTTACTCTTCCTGATCAGGAAGAGGATCCCATGAGCCAAAGACTATGGTGAGCTCCCCTCTGCTCGAAATCACACTGTAGGAAGTGCTATAGAATGTGTTTACTGGAAGGGTCTTGTGTTGGCAGGTAAATGGGCTGACGGTTGAGTAGCCGAGATCATTTTTTGACCCTCTAATTAAAAAGATTGATAATTAGAGTAAGGAAATTATTTCCTGAAGGGACACTGCTAACACTGAGAATCCTGTGATTTCGTGATGGGTGAGTTCGGGAGCGCTGCCAGACCGTGCTGGCATTGCTCAGGAGCACACTGGGGATCCGACCAGTTAATGGATGGTGGCAGCACACCAGGGTTAAGAAGAACTAGGGAGCAAAAGGCAAAGTGGCTGCCTCTGTAATTGATGGCTCTTGTGGCAGGGTGTACGCATTTCCAGCACACGGGGAGTAACACACGCATCTCAATGTGAGCGTTCCTGTGTTTGCACATTGCTCCCGAGTGCTACTACATGGGCACGTTGCCTCTGGAGCCTGGCAGCAGCCTCTTGCTATAATCGGCGCTCGCGCTGCAGCTTGATTTTCTGCGAGTCTAGAAAGTGAAACGCGTGTTGCTAAAAATACCAGCAGCCTGCCTGCGTCAGCATCGCGGTTGGGAAATAGGTCTCAGAGCAATCTCTCTCCCAGCAACGCTGGAAGAAAATCAGGATTGCTGCCCACCCAGCCATGCCAGGGCTGCACCAGGGTCCCAGCTCTGCTGTGCTCTGTTCTGGGCAGAGCAGAGTCCCCACCGATTTGATTTGGGGCAGGGAGCAAGTAGTGTGTCTGTGTGTTTTGTCCCCATAAGGTAAAGGTGAGCTAAAGCCCGGGACCGCTTAACCTTTGTAATCTAATGTCAAACCCCTCAGGTCTGAAGCCTCTGCCTGGATTAGAGGGGCATCAGGAAAGAAGATGATGAGCATTGTGCATCTTTCAGGGAGGAATTCCAGAACCGGGCTGTTCTCTGTAGATGCCTTTCTCCATGAACAAACCTCCAGGGGATGAGCGCACCCCTGGGTGTGTGTATGCGTATGCAGGCATGTGTACGTGTGCTGCCCGCTCTCCATGTACCTGCTGCCAGGAGCCTGTGCTGACAGCTGCTGTGAGGACGCGAGCAGCGCTCAGCTCTGGTTCCTTCCTCCCTGTGGTTGTCACTCATGGGGGTTGTGAAGACTTTGACAGAGGAAGGGATTAAAACCTAACCTTGCCAAATGTGGGAAGGAAAAACCCCGGTCTCCCACAAAATGGCAGTGTCACCCCAAAAAGAGGATTAGGATGGGGAGCTGAGAATTTAAGTTGATCAGAAAAGCAGAGCTTAATTTTGAAAGGTGAGTTGCCAGCCCTCCTCTGCCATTTGCCTCTTCTTTACAAGCTGTTTTGTGCTTGGGTATGTGCCATCTGTAAGGCCAGGCTGAGATGTGGTGTAAGTGGTACAGCTCACTTAAAGCGAGAGCCGAATTGCGTCTGTGAGGGATTGGCCTGAAATGCTTGGGGTGAGAAGTAGCCCAGTTTCTTTGAAAAACAGCTTCCGTGGACTTTTTCATTTTTGTTTTCTGTATAAGTTTGAAGAGCTGTTTCTTTTTTCAAGGCATTGCATCGTATGGACCACAGCGAGCATAACGCTGGGATTTGGACAGGTCCGAACTGCAGAGATGCTGTTAACAGCTATGACCCCAGGAGCTGTATCACATGTAATGCTGGTGCATGCAGATGAGGCTCCCGTGCTGTGTGGTGCTCCTGGGAGAGCGTTGTGGCTTCACACCCAGCTTGTCTGACCCCATCTGCTTTGGCCTCCTCTGAATTCGGCTCTTGGCTCGTAGTTTGTGCCTGCTTTTTTGTAGTATCCAAGCTGTGCTGTTGTTCTTGGATCCTGAGAGCACCGAATAAAGCACCTAAATACACTCCCTGCTCGCTTTTTCTAAAGGAGAGGTTGAATGAGTCTCTTGCAAACAATTTTGTTTCTTTCGTTTAAAAGAACAGCCTCCGCCCCCAGCCTGAGCTAAAGCACAGCATTTATCTTTTGTCACTCCTTTTTTTTTTCTTATTTCTGTGGATTTTATCCTGGCAGCTGAGAACGAACAGGCTTCAAAGACTCTGAAGGTACGCGGGAACTGCAGGAACAGTGGACGTCGATGGAACCTCTTCAAGCCTGGAGCTGAGAAGCTGCAGATCAGTAGGGTAAGGTGGTGTTTGAAATGTGCCTCTGCCTGCGTCAGGGGTGGCATTTACCTGCCGCACGCTTCGCCTCGGAAACTAACAACGTGCTTTACTAACGGCTTCCTGAATCTCTGGTTCCTGCAGCCACAGATGGGGATTTTTTTGTTATTAGAGTTATTTTGTAGCGATAAAAGAATAGGTGCGTTATCCTTTCCCTTCTGGATTCGTTTCCCGTCGGTGTATACCAGAGGCTTTGTGGTCTGATGGAGGCATTGGGCCTCCCGTTCCTTTGGCTGAGCGTTCCTTGCAGCTGGAGGGAACTGTGACGTTTGAGATTGCGTGCAGATTTGCTCTGTAGATTTGATGATGTTATTCTTTTTTCCTTCCCTTTTTAGCCATGTGTCCTTTGGGTTTGGTACTGCTACCAACACCATCTCGCTGACGGTTCACGTCTCTCATTCTTACACAAAGCATTTTGCAGATATGGGCACAACCCACTTTCTTCTTTTTTCTGTGAATGATGCTCCTAGTAGGGGAGGTCAAAGCTGTCGTGGGCCTGGGGATGTCCATGTCTTTCTCTGGGAAAAAGTCAGAAAAGACAGCAAAAATGGTACCGTTTGATGTGTTTCCTTGGGCAGGGGCTTGTTTTTAATCTGTGCTGTGCCGTGCTTTTGAAGTCTGGAGACCTTGGTTATTCCATGGTCTTGTTTTGGATTTGTATTATTTGTCAGTCTGGTTTCACTGATTCCCAGCATATAAGACTGAGTTGTCCAGAAGCCAGTAGATGTGCCAGCTGGCACCTAATGTGATGCAGGGAGAGTTTTCTAGTGCCTAGGGCAGAAGAGGTTTAGCTTTGTTGTCCCTCTAGGGCAGGCAAACAAAGGATGAGTTGGGAGCCAGGAATTTCCCTTCTGGAATCAAGAGGGCGAGCTGACCTTCAGTGGTTGTGTCTCTGGCTCCTTCCCTCCCCATCACTGTCCTTCCTTACCTTACTTGTCCTTTATTGTATTAATTTTCCCTTTGATATCTGATGAGCTGCCTTCCTGAAATGTGATTTCCAGGGAGGACCTGGCCTCTGTGTCTGTTTTTCCAGCATTGAAGCAGTAAGTTGGCAGTGAGTGAGATTGACTTCTCCAAGCTGCTTGCGTTGGGTGTTGGCTTCCAGGGAGCACGTGCAGGGATGGACCACTGGTGTTTCAGTCACTTGTGACTCTCTGCAATGCCCTCTTGCATCACTTCTGTTTTCTTTCCTGATTTTTAGCGAGCTGAGACACAAGCCAGCAGATGGACAGACAAGGAGTTCAGCTCTTTGTTTTTTCTCCCTTCTCTTTGGGTCCTGCCTTGCTTCCCGACGTAAACTGCTGCTTTCAGTTTGGAAAGGCTCTTTTGGTTCTAGGCATGCTGAACATCTAAGCTCCTGGAAGATAAAATAATCCAAATCCAATGAAGCAGTTTGTTCTCGAGGCCAGAATAAAAGCAGACAGCTGCAGATTTGCTGTTTGGGCAATGAAATGTCCTGTTGTGCAGTGCACCCCTACCTGGGAATATCATCAGGTTTATTGTTCATATAAACCATTTCCATGTTCAGGAGCTGGTGCTGACCAGTGCATGGATATGTTTGGTCTGTCTTAATTAGTCAAACACTTTCTTAATCTCTTAAGAGGAGCCATATGTTTTGCAGCCTTCATAGCTGTACTTCAGGACCTGTTTGGAAACCAAGGTGCTGTTCTGTTTTGACACAGTATTGCTGCTGAATCCATGAGAAACAAGCTGGTCTGTGTCCTGAGTCCTCTTAATGAAACCAGACCTGTTTCCGATTGCAAATAGAGCCCGACACTGGAGCACCCTTACAAAGGCAGCAGAAAATGGATACTTCAGCAAACCAAAAATACTGCTGAAGTTTGAGAAGGGTTAGTTGAGAAACTTGGCTTCTCCAGTGGTGATATCTAGGAAGGATGTGTAACTGGAAAGGGAAATGAGCTCCTTGTGGGCGCAGAGACCTGTGTGTGATGTTTGGCTCAAACACAGGCGTGCCAAAGGCCTGTGCATCACTGGGACAGAGAATTGGTTTTGTGTGAGGGTCGAGACACCCTCAGAGACTCGTTCAGTGCTGCTTGTTGCTCAGCCTGAATTTCGGCAAACGGGCAGGTGTGAAGCCTGTGCTGGGGTGTATAAATCAGAGATACTGTGTTAGGTGCTGCAAGAGTAGGGTATATAAATGTGGCTTACAATAGCAGTGCTGAAAACTTCATCTGTTGCCTCTACCTCAAGCCAAATGAAGATCTACGGGTCTGTAAATCACCTCTTCACCAGAAAGAAATTTCTTCTTTGGCAAGATTTATAAATCTGAGGTAAGATTTGTGGGCTTGGGTTTCTCCTGTCAGGTGCATTCATTGACAGCTGACGAGCAGTCAGGTGGCAGAGCCAGCACAGAAAGCAGTGATTTATGCTTCCAAACCGGTGGCCAGTCTTCTGCAGAAACTGTGGCTGATTTCCATCTTGAGGGGGAATGTGTGAGGTGAAGGGAGAGCAAGAGGAGACTGACAAAGCATCGGGCTTGTATTAGCAACATTGGTGCTATGTCAGCCCTTGGAGGGATGGAGGTGGGGTTTTTATTGGGTGAAGTGTGTAGGGTTGCATGTGTGATTTAGAAATGGCATCTCTTAACTGCCTGCCCAGGAATCTGGGCTGAGAAGCTGATCCTGAGCTCAAGGAGGAATCCCCCTGGTCAACACCACTGTGTATCACTGTTGTTTGTCACATCTGGTAATATGGTGTCCGTCGTCTTGCAGCTGGCTGCATCTTCATCCACCTGTCCTGACAGCACGGATGGCAAATGCAGCTGCAGAAGTGATGACAGCAGGAAAGGAGAGAGGGGCAAGTGCCTAATCCTGTGCTCCACCTCATCTCCATCCTAGGAGTGCAGATGTGCATGCACAAGCCTGTGTTTTTGCGTGACTCTCTTCTCCCAAGCTGTCCTAATAAGTGAGTGTCTGCAAGGCTGGGCACAAGCTGTAAGAATTTTCTGAGGAGTACGTAAGGTTTGCTGTTCCCACTTTGTAGGTAGGAATAGGAAAACTGAAGCACTAGCAAGTGGTATGTGTAGAGCCGTACAATTTTTTTAAAAAATTCTCTCCTAATTTCAAGAAGCAGGAAAAAGTAGAGGAGATCAAAGTGAGTTGACTTTTAAAAGCTTTCAGTATTTTTTCCAGAAGTACACTTAGCCTGGAGAAAACTCTTAATCAAAACAGTTTATGTGCAAAGCATTTTGTTTTAGCACTTGGGTCATGTTGAGCCTCTGCTTTTATAGGAGCAGTTTAGCACAATCAAGACAAGCTGACACGGGACCTCAGCGTGCCAAAACTGCTGGCTTTGCTGCAGCAGACAGCTGAAATGCCAAAGAGTAACCCAAAAAGCTGCCCTTGACATCTATCGCACCTCTGTGACTTACCCTTGGACAGGTTCTGCCAGCAGGGATATGGCCAATTGCTGGGGAGAGCGGACAAGGGGAGAAATGAGGGACATTCTCCATCCCTAGAGCCATTCTGGGAGTTGTTTCATGGTCTGGATGGCAGAAGTAGAGGAGATCAGTCCCATCCTGAACTGGCTCTGTTCTGACCCGTATCACTGCCCTCTGCTGTTATTTGTGAAGGCACTTGTTGCTCCTGGTGAGCTCTCCAGTCTGTCTTGGCTCTTTCCGTAGACAGATGCTGTGGGGATGTACCCCTGAAGGAGATTCAGCCCATCCTAAAATTGGAACCACCCTCTCCTTGTGCAGAGGTATGTGTGTGTGCTGATCCTCTCTGTCTTCCCTGTGAGGAGAGATGTAATCTTTAGCCTGTAACTTAGCAAAGATGGCTGCAAACATTCCTGTGCTCTGCTCCTTTCCCCCTCCTGTCCTTGTGCAAGGGACTAAAGCACAAATTTATATGCTGGAGGAAGCCACTGTCTAATTAGTTAGAATGGAAACTTTGCATGAGAGCCAGCTTTTGACATCCCCTACGCTAATAACAGGCAGGCCTGCTGTGCAAAGGTGTTGAATATTCACAAAACCCCACCAGCCCAGCCTGTCCTTTGTCCTCTCCCTGTCACCAGCTATTTTCAGAGGCAGGCAGGGGGTTGCCATTGCACTGATGGTGGATGTGCGAGGCCGCAGCTTCCCAAAGCTAATTCCCCACTGGCACCTTGATGAGGAAGAGGAAATTCGGGCAACGTGCAGCCCGCAAGAGAGCACAGCAAAGGGAAAGTTGATTTGGGTCCTCTCTTGCTCAAGCTGTGCTGCAATGAATAGGGAATGCTGCTTGGTATTCAGCACCAGCTCTCCCGCTTGCTATTTTTATCCTCTAGCATAATGCTGAGTGAGCATCTTGTTTAGTGGGGTTATTTTTTATGTTTTCCTATTTGAAATGTCTCCTGCACCACGTTTTGCTACTCAGGGGAGGAAGGAGGTGTGGCAGGGATCGTGGGCTGCTGCATTCCCATACGTGAGCCGTATGTAATCGTAGGCGTTTTTCAGTCCTGTACACGTGAACAGGCTGTTAGAAAAGCACAGTCCCGTGGCTTTCCTGGTGCTAATTAGTTTAAATATCAGTGCGCCGCTTACGAGAGGTTTATATGCACACATGAAGGGCTGCCAGGAAGATGCATCCTCTTTTAATCTTTCTTCCCTCATTGTGAGCATTCAGTATTTCTGCTGGCAGGGTATGTCTGATCTGTGTATTTTTGGGGTGTTTGGTTTATATCTTGATAAACCTATTACGCTGCTCTACTTAGCAGTGCTCTGAAATCTTTATATAGCTTTTTCCATTGCTTTCCTCTGTGGAGCCACTCCTAGGCATTTATAAAAGCTTTGTGCAAGTTCTGAAAACCTCTGTCTGTGCAGTATTGTTAAAAAAATTAAAAATAAAAATTGACTTACTCATTCACCACCACAGAGCCACAAAGATGATGGAGGGAGTGGAGCATCTCCCTTATGAGGAGCGGCTGAGGGAGCTGGGTCTCTTTAGCTTGGAGAAGAGGAGACTGAGGGGTGACCTCATTCATGGTTATCAATTTGTAAGGGGCGAGTGTCAGGAGGAAGGAGCCAGGCTCTGCTCTGTGATGTCCAATGACCGGACAAGGGGCAGTGGGAGCAAGCTGGAGCACAGGAGGTTCAATCTGAAGAGAAGGGAAAACTTTTTTAGTATAGGGGAGACAGAGCATGGCCCAGGCTGCCCAGAGAGGTTGTGGAGTCTCCTTCTCTGCAGACATTCAAAACCCCCCTGGCCGTGTTCCTGTGTGACCTGGTCTGGGTGATCCTGCTCTGGCAGGGGTTGGACTGGATGATCTTTCAAGGTCCCTTCCAACTCCTAATATTCTGTGATTCAAGGAGGAAACAGCAATTCAGGCCAGGCTGACAGCTCCTGCTACCCCTGTCTCAGAGCCTTGTAACTCTCCAGTGCTGTTGGATGGTCCCCAAATTTGTGGGGTTTGCAGCAGTGAGCAGCCTTTTGTGAGATCTGATGTGTCTCATCCAATTTGGTTTCTGAACTGGTCGGAGCACAGAGAGCACTGAATTAATGTGCATGGTCTGTGGTGAACTCCAGGTCATCCCTAAACCCATTTGCATCCATTTCACCTGAACGGGCCACGCTTTGAACGTGTTCCCCAGTGCATGGCATGAATATTAGTGCAAAATACACGTTGAGATGATGAAGTGGTGAACTTTCAGTTGTGAGTTTCTGTTCTGGGTAGCACAAGAGAGACATTTGAGGTTCCAGACTTGAAGAGGTTCTCAGATGTCCACAGGTCACACGTAAACCTGTATGAAGAGGAATCCCAGCTTCCTGTTCATGATGGTCATTGTAGTGCAGTGGCACTTCGAGGCATTTTCTGTGCAGCCGCAGGTGGTCACCTGCACTCTACATAGTGTTAAACGTGTGTATGATGGTAACTGTACATAATCACCTGTTCTGTCGTTCAGATTAAGTTCTCTGTCCTCAAATATCATCTTGGAATGGATCTTTTTCCCTGTTGCTCAGTAGTTCCATATTGGCTGCTCTGATTCAACTCATTGCTCAGCTCTGTTGCTCTGTTTCACTCAGGAATATGGTTTATACAAAAGCAGCTTTAATGTAAACTCAATTTGTGTTGCACTGCTAAGACCTTAATGACATTTTGCTTGGCAGCAGTATATACTCTGTGTGGTTTGCCCTTCCCCAGTGCACTATGTTCTCAATAAGCTAAAGTCTGTGGTAGGTGTAGCATGAAAAATCTCTGAGTAAATATTGGAACAAATGCTTTTGTAGTGCTTCCTAAGCTCTGGCTGCATTTGTGATTCAAGGCCACTGCAGTGTCACCAGTATTTAGCTGAAAAGGAGCTAAATTTGGGAGGGACAGGCGAAAGCACAGGTCATAGCTTCAGGATCTCTTCTGTAGCTGCAGAGATGTGCTTCTGTGATGCATCTTCCACACGAGTGCTGCTGCAGCACTGGTCACTGCCCAGGTGAATACCCCAGAAACTCATCAAGGGACGAAGATCATCAAGGGATGCAGTTGTCGTGTGCGTGGCTCCCTGTGCTCTCAGAGATGAAGTCCAAAGCGCTTCACTGCACCATCAGCCTGACATGGCCAAGGGAGATTCCCCTGTGGCTCCTGTGGTGGAGAGCTGCAGTGTGGAGGTGGGAGAGCTGTCCTCCTGCTCCTGCTGTGGTGGTATAGCTGTGTGCAATACCACGCTGTGTCCAAAACTGCTGATTTATTTCCATTGATGCCCTGAAAGGAAGATCTGGGACCATCCCCTCTACTCCTTTTCCCCCATTTCTCCTAATGTGATGATACTCATGTAATGTGGAGGGGATAAATTCATAAAAAACAAATGCAGTGCCCCCAGCCATGCTGCTGTGACGCTCTGGCTGGCTTGTGAAGATCTGGGGTGTGCAGGGAAGGTGCCTGGGCTTTGGCTGGGTTTTGCTCTGTGTTTGGAAATCAAGAAGCTGAAGCAGGGTTTGGGTAACATGCTGCTGCTACCCAGGAATAAAGGGTCTAATTTTGTCCCTGCTTTTGTCCTGCAGGATTATAGTGTTTTTCACGCCTGAATTAAACTTGGGATGTTAACCCAACAGTGCATTTGTATTTGGAGAATGAGGAGTATAAAATTACCAGGATGAGAAGCTGCAGAGGGAACTTGGGTATTAGATTAGTGAAATCACGTGGCCTGCAATGAGCTCCTCGATGAATCAGGGCAAACTTCATCTCTTAATGGACAGCACAGAATATAGAGAATAATTCCCCTAATAAATCTCCTTCAGTCTCTAATATCTAGAGGAATATATTATCCTGTTGTCCAAAACCCTTGAGAGATCAGTCTTATCTGAACCAGAATAACCATTTCATGTTAGCTCCGTCTGGTGTGATGGGGTGTGATGCTTGGGCACTGGTCACTTCCCAGGCCAAGATGTATTTTCCTGCTGTTGCTTTGTGCGAGGGTGTCAAAAGTAGGGTTTCTCCCCAGTAGTGCTATGTATGACTTAGTAAGTGAGAGGAAGGAAAGCAAAATAATCGCTGCAAGCCAGAAAAAGCCTGCTGTAAACCACAGCTGGAGTGGGATGCCCAAGAAACAGCTTCTTCCAAGAGAGATGAGTCAGTACCAAATGATTCCCCTTTACACTCCTCCTCACACAAGAACTTACGTATCTAAAAGCAGAAGTAACTCCACCGCTGCCCTTTGTATGACAGATGCTCCTCTGCTCGCTCTCTTGAGCGTTCTCAAAATTTTTAGGTGAGTTCAGCCTTGCCTGGGGAAACAAGCAGGTCCCACTGCAGCCAGGCAATGATTTGTGACTGTGTTTTAAAGGGGACTTGCTGTGCTGCAGAGGTGCTTGGTATCTCAGAGATATTTAGATATTTAGCCAGCCAATGCTGAGAGTGAAGCTCCCAGGATGTGGTGTTTCAGTGCAGGGGAAGAAAGATGTTTCTGGGCTCTTCCTTCCCCCATCTCTGGCAGCTCAGTGATTTGTGCAGGTGAGAAATTGCTTCCTGGAGATGAGGAGGGAGAGCTATTCCCCACCACAGTCTCTTTACTCTTTACCCTTCTCTTTACTGTGGCCAGGGTTTATAAGGGATTGAGCTGTTTGTGGCCTCATGTAATTCATTTGTCTGTGTGATTTCACTGGAGCCAAGGAGTTTGTACAGTGAAACGCATCAAGCCCTTTTAATGTTGGGTGCAGGTGTGGATAAGGGTGATGGATGAGGGAGAAAGAGTGAAGGGAGATGTTTTGGTTATAAACTCAGCAGTAATCCTGCCCACATGTGAAGTTCTTACTCAGGTGACAGCATCCTGGAAAGCAAAGCTTTGGCTGGGAGTGAAGCAAGAAGCTGAAGCGCCAGTACTTTCAAAACAAAGGTGTGCTAAGACCAAAATGGTCAATTCTCCTGCCGCAGGAGATGAGGAAATTGTTCAGTCTCACCTCTACAGCCTTTTGCAGTGACGGAGTTGTTATAGAAATGGATTTTGTCCATCTTATGCCAGTAGCTGGGGACTGGACAAGAAGAACCAGTAGTAAGATCTTTTTGTGCACTTGATTTATTTCCCTCCATTCTTTATTAGGGCCATCTTTTTCTTTTCCAAGATATCTCACTTTTATTTTTAACGCTGGACAAATATCAAATATTCCTCAAGAGAGATCTGTGCTTACAGCTCAGTTTTGACAGTTGAGAATTGTCCAACTGACATATTCACTGCAGCTGAAATGCCGCTATTTTGAGCCCTGCTTTTGTTTGTAACCTTCAGTGATAAGTTTGCATTTCCGATGGATGATATTTTGGGTTGTCGTGAGTTGTTACAAATCAGGTCTGCAGTGGATGCGGCTGTGGCGTTTAAAGCTGTGTAAGATGGTTATCTTCCTGTGTGAGGGCTGTTTTGTCTTCTGTTTTAATACTCTTTCACCCAAACCAGAGCAGAACTGAATCCCTGCATCCCAGCTGGTCATCGCTAAATAATTTGGTTTACATCTTGCTGAAGCATTTTAGAAGTGCTTCTGCAGAAAGACTTTTTTTCCTCTTTTTTTTTTCGCCTTAATATAATGCAAACCAAACTTTACAGGCACTTCTTTAGGGATCAGACATTTTGCAGCTATTATTTTGCAAACTATTAGAGCGGCAGATCCTGAGGTGGGAACGTGGTTATGCAAACAGCGCTACGTCACTGCTGGCCAAAAATAGCTTCAGTCCATGTGCAGTAAGGTGGAAACCAAGGCCTTTGGTGTACACGCAGCAAACAGCGAGGGGAGGGAGGCAAGAGAGGAAGCTGCAGCTTTTTGTCTGGAGCTCCTCAGGAGATATTTAGAGGGAATGTGTTTTCCGGAGACATTTGCTGCTTAGAATTTCAGTGAGGTGGGAGTTACTGCCTTTCTTATACAAAAAGGGCAGCAGGGTTTTGAGAGATGGCACTCTGCTCCCAGAGATGTTGATGGCTTTAACATCCAGGGCCCACACAGAGCATGAAGAAATACTGGAGAACAGTTAAAAATGTTTTCTTTCCTTTTCTTCCTTTATTCAGTCCCCCTCTGGCACAGCCGGTTTGTTTCTGCAGTCTCGCTGTGATTCTTAGCCCATCGGTCCTTTGCTGTGGGAGAGGTTTCACATCTCGTTGCAGTGTCGTTGCCTTTGCTACTTGGCTGAAGTCTTCATCTGTTTTCATTTCAGCCTCATCCAGCGCTGCAGTGCCCTAAATAATTTTGAGATCACCCTAGTAGCTGTGTGCTGTGTGCTTAAGGACGTGCTGCCTGTTAATTTTACTGGGTATTTGCAGCAGGGATGTGGTCTGGCTTCCTTTTAATATGCTGCGTGTTACTCTCCACCAAGCTTAAAATAAGCTTTTCTTCTTCCTTTTGGAATATTGCTATGCTGGGCTCCCCTGGCAGTGCTGTGTTTAATTGCAGTTTGTTATCTGTTAGTGGATCGTGTAGCGTTTCTGGCCCAAGATACAGTTTTGGGTAAATAGAGGAGATAAAGTAGGAGCTCAGATATGGGAAATGCAGCTCGTAGGTGTCCAGCTGTAGTTTCCATTGGATGAAAACCTCCTTTTTATGAAGACTTGCAATTTCTTATCTCACGATACTTTTCTGGGATGAGTCAGAGGGGACCTATAAAGTGGAAGAAAGGCTTTTGCATCTCTGCAAGGGGCAGAGCGATTCGCAGGCACTGTTCATTACCTATTCCTCACAGACTTGTTTTGTCTCAATTAGAAATCTTGTTCAAATTACCTCTATATTAACCCAGAATATCTTATATAGCATTTCTCCATTCTCGCTCCTCCCCTTTCCAAAGAGATGTATAAACTTTCTCCTGCAGACACAGGTTTTCATTGTTTAGGTCCCCCCCAGTTTTGTTATGTGTATGTGTCTGTTGCATGAGTTAGGATGCTTTGTCTTTTCCAAATTTGAGTGTTTTCCAAGCAGGATTCCCATGGATGCTGCGGTTGGGCTATGCCAATTGAGTATTGCAGTATTCTGAAATAGCTGACCTCAGCTGAGCATCAGCATGCACAGCCACACAGAAAGGGGAGATTAGCGCTGATTTATTGGCCTGTCAATTAACTAAGAGCACCAGGATTCTCACTGCATGGCTGAGAGGTTAAGTATTGTGGTGACAGCGAAAGATGAGCTTTCTTAAATGTAACTGCTCGTTTCTTTACATCTACGTTTAATTAAAATATTCCTACATCCTGCACTCTTCAACATTAATTTCGAGATGTATTTTGAACCATTGCCAGGGGAATACATTGTTATGGCATCCTCTTTCCACATCTATTAGCAGGAAGAGGATAATTGAGGAAATCTCACACAGATTTAATTGGGGACTGAGGGCAGGAGCAGGGAGGGGGAGAAACACAACACAAAGTAGGTCAGAAGTTTGGCAGTGGATAACTCTTGCTTGCCACTGAGCAACTGAGCCGAGCGGCGCTATTGTAGGCAGCTGTGGGTCTGCTGCGATTTTGAGGTTAACCAGGTAACTGGTGGTGATGTGAGAGGAGTTGCTATATAGCTTATATAATGTGCCGCATATAGGCCAGCACGGAGCCGGTCGTCTCGGTGGCGTGGAGCATGGTGGAGTTGCAAGGGCGGGCAGGGATCCCTCGTGGCTTTGTGCAGGATGAGTAAGGAAACGGGTGGCCGGGAGCAGTGCAGCCTGGTTTGGGGGCAGATTTTGGGCCATTTTAAGCTCTGGTCAGGCAGGCAGGCGTTGCGCTCAGTCTGTGAGGTGCTGGAGAGCTGCATCATCGCAAGGACGAGCCCTGGGCTGTGTGAGGAATGTGTACTCCCTTTGCACCCTGCACGTCTCCACTTGCACCTTAGGATCACGGCTCCTGTGCCAGCAGCAGCACCTCTGCAGCCTCTGAGGAAGGGGCAGGATCTTCTCCCAGTTATTATTTCATTATTTGTCTTTTGCCTGATGTGGCTGCATCACAGAGCACCGGTCTGCAAATCTGCATTAGGTGTTCCTTTCGCTGGTGGCACTTCTGGTGTCTGGTTTGATCCACATGCTCAGCTCTCGATGCATAGTGCAGATGCCTGAGCAGGCCACATCCAAAAAACTCAAGAAGCTGCAGTTTTTTGGTCAGAACATGTCCTGATTTTCCTTGAGGCACTGCTCTGTTTTCTGCACCCATGGTCTGGTGGCTCTTCCATCCAGCTTTTAGACTCTAGGGTCCCACTTGTGGTGTAAACTTGGGGTCTACACTTTGGACCTGGACAGTCCCTAAGGCAGAGCTGTGCCACACATGGCCCATGGGCTGGGCTGTATCCCTAAAGCAGGTGCCTGCCTGCTGTGGGACCCTGACACACCAGCACAACTGTCCACATGCACCACAAACTGACTTGGGACGCACAGATACGATGCCCCTGTTCTGGTTTTGGTGGGATAGAATCATAGGATCAGTTTTCTGTTCAGGAAAGCTACATTTCTGCAAGGATACGATACTCAAGTTCATGGAAAACAGAGTTGATAAGAGACTTTGGTTTAGTTTTAAGCCCACACTGGTGTGCAGGTTGCTGTAGTGATCGAGGTTGTCAGCAGTTTTGAGATTAAGTAGGTACAGATTATTATTATTAT
>NW_010201627.1:0-15052 GCF_000695765.1 Mesitornis unicolor
TTTTTCTCTATTCCCTTTTTTTTTTAAATCCACTTCCTGGGAGGGTAGGGGACAATAGAGAGAAAATCCTGCTCTCTGACCCTTTAAACGAAGACATGTTCATGCTGTTGAATGCTAGATTTGTGTCAGGGTGTTGAAGAGGCCTCATGTTCAACTGAGGGAGAGTCCTTAATTTGGACACCGTCAGAACTCAAAGGTAATTAAATACTTGAGCAGTCTTCCAGCAACAAAAATCGTTAAATCAGACCTAGAGCAGCAGGGTGGCAAGGGAGGGGGACAAACAGCCCTGGTGGGATCACATTTTTGGAGAATTCACAAGCTTCTGCTTAACACAGCATTAAGAGCCTCTTCAGGAGCTGTTAAGACGGTAGTTACCATTTTTTTTGATCTGTAATTTCATGGAGGAATATAATCAGACTCTTCAATTCTACCTGTTCAACATTTTGCTTCACTGCAAACTTCTGTACCCAAGACTTCAAATTTATCTGTCACTGATCTATGGTTCTGGTGGTGTGTCAGCTTCCCGAGAGACTTGCTTCTGGCAGAGCCCTTGCCTCATGCTAACACCTCTCCTGTGTTTCAGGTCTGGTTCTACAGCACCATCACAGTGCAAATTCAGCTTTCCTCACAAGCAGACATCATTTCCCCATTAGCACCTTTGTCCTTAGGAACCTTATGTTGAGACAAGGGGAGCCTTGGCCTGACCTGCTGGCCCTGCGGCAGGTGTGCTGGGAGGAGGGCACACCACAGCCCTCTCCCATCCTCAGAAATTCCAAAGGTGTGGGCACCCATCAGACAGTGTAGGTCTCTAAGGTGACAGCAAACTGTTGGCTTCTTCTGCTTAAGTAATTTTCTGCCCCCTTCATGGGCTGGTGAATCCACTTTCAGTGGAAGCCAGCTGCTACGTGTCACCACTCAGTGCCTCAGTGCCTTTGCTCACTCACAGACGTGTGTGAGTTGCTCTGCACCAGACAAGTGTAGGAGGAAGCAGGAGGACTGGTTTCCTTCAGAAAGGAAAGGTGGAGAAGAGAAAACAACAGCCTTTGTCTGAGAAACCCTATGAGGAAGCATCATGCTGACATTCTTATCACTAAATCGTGCACAAATGACTATGCATGTTTGCCATCAATAATTACCATTAGTAGGTGGGTGGATCGTCAGTGCCCTTCCAGTCCATCTATTAGTTCAAAATTTCCAAATATCTTTCCTTTGCCTTGACATACCCCCTGACAATATTACTCTTTGCATTGCAGTTACAGCTGGGACGGAAGCCGTCTGGGTTGTACTGGCCAGATTTCAGCTGAGCTGCTGTTTTGAACTAATTTCTTTCTGACTGCATTTTATAATTTATTGTATTGTATTGTATTGTACTGTATTTTATTTTATTTTCTGATTTAAAATTTGTCATTAACCTTAATGATGCTTCCCTCAGGCTTGCTAGATAGTCAAACTTGGAGAGCATTTTGTTGAAGAATTGGACTGTCTCACGAAGGGATGCTCTGTCTCCCTAGGCTAAAATGTGAAAAGACTGCAACTTGATAGTAATTACTAAAGCTGTTTTACATAAACTGCTCCAAAACTTTGAATAGATGGCATGATGCAATATTTGTTTATAAAGAGAGTGCTTTGTGGTGAAACTTTTTTCCCCTTTTTGTCTGGAGTACCTTCCTTTTCATGGGCATGAGAGCAGGAGAATGTGGTAGCCTGGAGCAGAGGTAGAGAGTGGATAGGATGGGAAGGGCAACAGGGTTTTACTATGAAAACTGGACTGGCATTTGGGGTAGGAGATAATTTGCAGAAGTTTTAGAGAACAGACATTGAAGTGCCAAGCTAATCGGAAGAATACACTTGAGTGCAGGCAAACACTCGGTTGTGAAACTTCTGTAGTAGATGTGACCTAGAGAGAAGTTAGGGAAAAGAAAGGACAGAAGCCTGAAGCACAAACACAGACACAAAGTGTTTAGGTCCAATAAATAGTACAGAAGAAAAATGAAGAAAATTGCGTTAAACACATGCATTTATAGAAGCAGAGAAACAGAAGGAGATTAGATAATAAAAATATCCCTGCTAGTATTAATTGTAGCAAAAAATAAATATTTCTTCTTTTAAGATTCAAAATATCTCCCAATACTATTCTGTGTTTTGATTCTGATTCATGAAGAAAAAGTTCCAAGGAAGATGAAAGTATTGTACACTTAGCTATTCATAGGTGTTGCAGAATTTATATGATGTATGCTGTGTCTGAGAAGCCAGTGTGAATGAGGGTGGAACAGATCAAATAGCTAATAGGAGACAATTTCTGTTAATATTCAATGAACAGAAAGAGGGAACAGCAAATACTCAAAGCAGCAAAATTTATGAAGAATTCTGAGAAACTGTAGTTGAAACATGTTGATGAAATACTCATTTAACAAGATGAAAAGTGCTCAACTCTGCAAACATATGACTATCTTTGATCTACATATAGCTCTTGAGCAAGAAAGCTGCTATGGTTTGTAACTCATGTTTCACTGAGAGCAGTTTGTCCCTCTTTGACAGACCTAGAGAGCTGACATGTACAGAAGGAGTATTCTGTAAAAAGTCTGAAGATCTGTAGAGAGTCAAGTTAGTTCCACCCCTGGGTCAAAATGTGCTTACTCCACAGGTTTTTGTAGCTGATGATTTCATAATGCAGATTATGCATATAGGTATATTAGTATATACTATTAAAAGTTATAAATTAATCTATCATGCTAGGAAACATTTTTTATCTAATTTTCATCTTGACTTCATCTTTTTGTTCTTATCTCATAGAGGATGCTGTGGAAAAGAAATCTGGAAGGCAAGGAGTAACCAAGGGTAGGCAAGCAGATCTAAAAGACAGTAGGGCAGATAACTCACATCAAGTATTCCTGAGAATGGAAGTTTTCTTATCAAGGGAACTGAAGGGGATCAGAGTTGCTTGTCAGAGACATAAGGCAGCATCAGGTACTACAAAGCAACCTGAGAAGCTACCTGACATGGATATGAGGGAGATCAGTAGATGGTTATAAACGCTTAAACTGAAGTGACAGGGATATTTAGAGAAAAGTAGGCATTCACGCAGACTATGTTAATTGTGCAGCACTGAGAGTAAAGAAAGCTATTTATCTATCATTAGTGATGGAGTTCTGCAGGGCTGTGAGCACAATATATGGAAACTTCTGTATGTGTCAGGCCAAAACCTCTTCTAGCCTTGCTGCTGATTCTGACTGTGGCCAGTTGCAGGTGTCTAGGGAAGAAAAAGTGAAAGAGTGGAAGTACGTAATGCATGTATCCGCAAGGGGACAAACCAGTGACTGTAACCCAGCATTTAGTTTACACGTGAAAAAAAATCTCTTGTCCCAGTACACTGAGAAAAGAAGTAAAGGCAGGACATAGGTGTCAGATCAGATGAAAGACCAGAAAGGGTTAGGAGGGCAGCTCGCATGTCAACTTTAATACCTGCAGGCCAAAATGTGTTCTGTGCTGTGAATTCCTAAGCAAGAGCAGCATGACAAGAAGCAGCACGGTGTTCAAAGAACAAACGCTCTCTGCTGTCTTCCAGAAACAGGAAGAAAAGGGAAATACAAGCAGGAAGGAGAAGTTCGAGGATTGCAGCAAATGACCATGTAGTCTACATGCAATCTGGCTATCAGAAGCAGCTATATGGGATTAATAATCTGGTGTATGATGAGCACTGAAACACATAATGGAGCAGCATCCAGTGGGGCTGGAAATTTTCAGAGCAATCAGAAAGTGGTCAGCAGCTAGACGTTTGCAGGAGAACGTGCTGTGCTTTTTATGCTGCTTTTCACAAGGAAGGGCCAACATTCCTGGACTGCTTTATGGTTTGTTTCATTCGAAGTAGATGATGAAAATGAATGCTAAGCAAGGAAGCTGTTCAGTTTGCCTGATACAGAAGAGGCAAGTAAGGAGAAAGAGCAGCAACTTTTTGGTCAGCGATAGGGACTATCGTTATGTCCAGCTGATTTTTACAGTGGAAATAAATTTAAAAACATATAGGTGGAGAAAACACGTAAGCGCTTAAGTGCACTTGAATTTAAGTGATCTCATAATAAAGACCTGGAAGAGACTGCAAACATGCCACTAAGAAGTCACTGAACATGGGGAGCCTGGAGTAGCAATTGTTTCTTAAAAGAAAATGAGCTTCTCAAGAGGGAATTTAGGTTACTCTCAAGGTTTAATGGCTTTGGGAGTCTGTAGGTCATGCACATATGTTCTGAAATTAATTCTCCTCCTTCTTCTCATCCCCCACACTCCAGCCATTTCCGTTTCTGAATTAACTAACCCTTAACCCCATTAACTCTCTCATCTTAAAACAAAACATGTTATTCCTGCACCATTAGTTCTCCACTGTGCCATCGTGTTTATTCTACCGTCTGGAACTCATCAGTTTTTTTCCCTTTATTTGACTGTCAGCAAAAGGGAAAAAGGGAGGCGAGCTCATAAGGGAGAGTGAATAAGGCACAATGAATTTTGTCTGGACAGCTTGAATTCACTAATGACTACACTTAAAAAGTATAGGTTGTGCCCTAGGTTTAACATTTCTAAAACATACCGCATTGCAATCTACTTTTCTGGAGACATGGTGAGCACAGACATTTCCTTTGAAATGGCCATCGCAGGGCTGGGAACAGAGCTCCAGGAAAATCCTCTCTCTCACTGGTGGTGAAGGGCAGAGCAGAAGGAGAAAAAGTACAGGGCTCCCCACATATTTTTAATCCTACCGCAGCTCTGCAGCCCTGGCTCGGTGACAGCGCATCCTGTTAAACAACAACAGGGAGAAAGACTCCTGCTGTGGAGGAGGCTCTGTGTGTGGCTGTCTCCCTCCTGCACAAAAGAGGGGCTTAGGTGGGGTGCGGAGCAAGGCCAGCATTGCACCATCTCCTATTGTTTGGGATCCTGCAGGCTCCTTCCCTTGGTTAGGGCACTTTGCATGGGAGATGACTGCGTGTGGCCCCATCTCCCAGCTCTCCTTGAGGAATCGCCAGCAAAGATTATACAATACGAGCAGAGGCATTGGGGTAGGCAGAGGGAAGGGTGTCTGTGGTGGGAAGAAGCTAGAAAGCGTAAGGGGTGGGGGGGCGCGGAAGTGGGTGTCAGGATGGGCAGGACTTTTGCATGTGGATGAGGACTGGAACGAACTCTGGGAGGGAGTGAAGTGGTTTGGGGAGCTGATGGGGAGCACTGTCCAAGAGGACAGAACTGCAAATAACTGTAGGAGACTTTAAAGACCTTTCTCTTCCCCTCCCCTCTCCCAGGTTGATGCTTTTTCGGCTCCCACTCCTCATTCCCCTGAGGAATTGGACCCCCACCCTAAGGATCCTCAGGATCCCTTCTTTCCCTCCCCACTCAACCACTTATGTGCATCTCTGTCCCTTGACAAGAACCAGACCTTGGAGCTTTTGCTCATGCTAGGGGTGCGGAAAGGCGAGGGGCTCCTCGGGCAGCAGGAAAGAGCACTGCAGAGCAGCAAGTGGGGCCCAGAGGGGTGTGAGCTGATGCAGCTGTATTGCTGCTGATCCAGACGTGAACTCCACCTCCACAGGCTCCTGGGCCTCTACTGGGCAACACACATTTACATTTTTTACCAAGAAAATACTGCTACCTCTATATAATAATCTGGATTAGTACAGATGGTGTGTTTCATGCTTTCAAGAGCTGTCTGTCAGGATAACAGGGAGGTTGAAGAAGAATGAGAAAAACAAGGCAAAATAGAGGAAGCTATGGTGAACTATGTAGGTTTACATAAGCTTGCAAGAATACATAGGCAAGAATCTCTAGTGCTTTCTCTAATGTGCCTTTTCATCAAGTGTGAGGAATATGACCTGGCTTTCAGATTTAAGTCTGGATTTTTTTCTTATTTCTTCAGAGAGGGCATTCCATTTGCCCGTTTAGTACAATTAATCTGTATTTGATACCAGTAGACTTTCTGGGAAATGCTATGAAAACGTTACAACAAGCAGCAGAAAGCCTAATGTACTGAAATAAAGTCAGTGGACCGCCCTGAAAAAAGTAACTCTACTCTTGGAGCCTGATCCTCACTGGAGTCAATGGGAAAACTTACAGGGATATTAGTGACGCAGATTCAGAGGTGCAGGAAGCTGAATTCACAGCTGAAGTCTCAACCTCATGTCATTTGTCTCCTGGTCCCAAAACCAATGTAGAAAAATCAGGAAAAATGTCAGCCTCTTTTAGACCTTACCTGTAAATAGATCCTGTTGTGCCACCGCTGCACTCCAGATAAAGCTGCTTCTGGGAATTTTGCCAGGCTGGCTTGTAAAAAGACAGAGTTTTTCACTAAAGATTTCACCTCCAGCTGCAGGAATTTATTGGGATGGTTGTTATTTGGCAGAACAGAGAGGTCCATGTTTCTGTCCTGTAGAGTAATAACGAAAACAGCCCCAGCTTCTGCTTCCTGGCTGTGCACGCTCCTTCTATTATTAATGATGTGAAGAAGGATACGACAGTTTCCTGAAACTGAATCTGACCCCTGTTTGGTGTCAGGCTCACTTATATAATCTCCCAATGATAAAAGATTGTTTAGAAGTGACAGAGCAGACAGGACATGTTTCTGTAAGTGCCTAGCTTAAGTTTTCAAGTTCAAGGTCTATTTTGATAGATACATATACGCTCATTAAAGCTAACAGAGTACCAGTGAGTAGAAGCATGAGACACTTAAATGCATACCAGCACTTCCTCAAGTGACCTGCCAAAAATGTCAAGCTTATGATACTTCAAAGCAAGCTTTTTTTCCCCCAGAAAGTTAGAAGCAACACCCAGTGCAAAGCAAGCCCTCCTTTTCTGTGGCAGTGCTAAGAGGCTCCATTGTGCTGTGTGGGTCAGTACCGTTTACCAAGACGGCTGTGACGTGCACTGCTTTAGGTTCAGGGATTTTTTTAACAGTTAATTCTTCTTGACTCTAGGAAATATTAGATTGTTTCAAGTAATTGATAACAGAAGTTTCTAGGAATTGATTTTGCTCCTGTTTAAGTGAATGGAAAAAACCCTTACTGACTTGAATGGCGCATAATCAGTCCCTTTGATTCCATTATTTTATCTTGAGATTTGCTATTTTCATCCTCATTTTATAAGTCCTAAGTTCTTTTGTCTTTCAGCTAATGAAATCCCCCTTCTCATCATGGCCATTACAAATGGCAAAAGTAGCCTCCTCATTTTTATTTTAATCTTCTTTTCAAACCTTTCTGTTTTTCTGAGATGTGTTTAATTTTTTATGACACTGTCATAGAGGGTTTTGAAAGTTCATTGTTTGAAATCCAGGAAAACCTATTGTGGATCATATTAGTGCTGAGAATTAGGGCATCATGAAGCCTTATACTTAGAGCAGACAATCAGACCAATCAATTTTCCTTACAGAAGATTGTTGAAATTTAAAAAGAAAATAAAACCAGTAAACTACTTTATTAATATTACTAAGGTGATATCCTAATGTAATAAATTAATATTTTGATGAGCTAAAACCTTTACCTACTTACAAAGCTTGTAATTGTTCCTAGCATGTATTTATTAGTGATTATTTTACAGCACATCTGTTAAAAATTATTAATCTGTTGCCCTTCAAGTAGATACTTGTACTAGAGTATTCGTGAGGGGCCACTAACACACCTTTGTTGTGTACCCTAAGGGACTACCTTTTAGGCTTACGATGACATGTAGTCCACTTTTTTCCCTGTACAGAACTAAGGCAGTAATGATTTGTGTTCTAAAATAGATGGCTATATACTACCATGCCTTCTTTCTTAGACATATATACCCTTTCCAGCAGCTGCTTGAACACAGGATTCTTCCGTATTACAGTAGCATACAATGTGATGTGCGTCTGTGTGAATTTACTTACTGGCACAACTCTGTTTCATTAGATGTGACATAAGAACATAAAAAAATGCTCCACTAGGTCAGAAGCCTTAGGCCCAGACTCTATGACTGTGTTTGAAAAAGCGAGATGCTGGTTAGGAAGACTGTGTACACCTGACTGCTTTCGGCAGTTTGCTCTCCTTTTAATTCCAGAAGCCACACAGATTTTTGTGCTAGTGTCTCTTATCTATTTCACAGAATCACAGAATCACAGAACATTAGGGATTGGAAGGGACCTCAAAAGATCACCTAGTCCAATCCCCCAAGAAGAAGTAAGCCCACTGAGCACCAGCCTAGCACAAACCCTGTGCATGACTTAAATCCCACTTAATCTGGCAAAATAGAGTCTAAGTGGGATTTAATTAGCAGAGGCTTACTCTAGCCCTTGTGAGCTGGAGTGAATTGCACCTTTACTTGTCAGCTGAAGTTGAATGGTTTGACATTCATTAGTTGAAATTTTACACATTCATCAGGCTGGAAGGAAAAACAAATTAATGCAAAGGGACTGTTGCTGGAAAAGAAGGACCAAATCCAAAAAGTGAGTAAACTCAGGTGGGAATGTCTGTGAGTGCAGAACCCACTGCTTTCCTTAACACAGCTGGAAAGGGCTGCCTGCTGTCACCCAGGGCTGTGGCAGAGCTCTGCAGGGCAGGCACAAGCACCCAAACCCCTGCAGTGTGCTGGGACTCAGGCCACAGGCTGGGCACATTCTTGAAACGTTCTTATCATTTTCTGAAAAAACCAGGTGTTTTGGTCTGTGCTGCTTCTCTGAATGATGATAGAGTGTACTGAAGCAGTAAAATTACCTTGCTTTCAAATTCATGCAGGGAAGGAAGAGGCATTTTTGCTATGTAGACACCGAACTGATTCAAAATTATTCACACACATCTAATTAATAGTTTTGTTCTACAGATGCTGAAGGAATCAGAGCCAGAGCTATCAGCATTATAACATCCTTATTTCACTCATTACATCTAAAAAGAACATAATTTTACTGTGCAGCTTTCCCCCCCAGTTCCCATACAAAAGCCTTGTCTTTTATGATGTTGTGCAAGGGTGATGGGAGGATGATTTCAGCACACATCACTCATCTGTTTTCAAGGAATACAGGAAGAGTTAAAATGTACTTTTCCATTTTGAGGTAAAGTCAAGATTCTTGTTAATGAATATTCAGAAACAGCAGATCATGAACATTAAAAATTGTGCAGCTATAAACCAGCTGATAAAAGACTCTCCTCTGGTCCCTGGTTTGGAGACATCTTTCCTTTTGCTTGATTTTCAGTTGTTGTGATTCAAGTGAGTGCTGGAATAGTAGCAGGACTGGGTACTAAGTAAGTATGAAGAAAATTTAAATTAATTGTTTCTTTTGCTTGCCAACTACAATAATTCTATCAGACTTTCAAATGTGCATCCGTGACATTGAGGTGTTATGCCCAAGAGCAACTGAATTTTTTGTGCACTGCATCTTTTTAATCAGACAAAATAGAATACCACATGGTGTAAGTTATTTTTCTTCTTTATTTTTTAAAAGCAGAAAATACTTAATTTAAAATCATACATTAGCACATCATTAAAGTTGCAGTTTTTGAATGCACAGCTGTAAGATGCCAATCCAAAGATTTTGACACTACAGCTATTTGAAAGCACATACGTTAATTTCAATGGGAGTTGACTGCAGCTAAGCATTCTTTCTGAACAAAGTCACAGTCTTGATTGGGGGGGGTCTCAGTTTTATTAAATTATGTGGATATCCCCAACTTTCCATATATCAAGGCTCAGAGAGCGGCATGTCTGTCTGCAGCTGCAGAAAGGTGCCCAAGAAACATTTGCTGTAGGGACTTCTGTAGCTGTACCTGCTGCCATGCACAGATCAAGGGACTCGTCTGCCAGACACAGATGCCCAAAAGAGGAAAAATCCAAATAACAAAAGAAGCTTTACTTTTTATTGAAAATGTAAAAATCATGTGAATCATGTACAATATTTTCTCACAAGGAAAATTTTAGCTGTTTCATAACGTTTCACAAAACTGCAAAACATTTTACTTTTATAAAGATTTTTTCATTTAAAAAAGAGATAAAACTAAAGTACTATTACAAAGCTATTTTCTAAATCATCAACAGAGAACTGAAAATGTTTTACAGATTAATTCATACAAGTGGCAGGAGGAAGGATTCTTCCATTTGTAAATCTGCAAAAGGACACACAAAAGTGTAGAGGGGGCACATTTTTTTTTGTTTCAAAACGTTTAAAATCAAGTGACATGTTAAAACAGTACAGACGTGGATTCATAGGATGGTACAAGTTCTAGGACTGCATTTCTCTACACTACCTCAAACAGTGCAACAGTGATTCAGTGTAAATCTCTACAGTGTTTAATTGATTCAGTACTTGCGTTCAAGTATGTGTCCATGAGAATGATCAAATCCCTACTTAGCTATTTTAATTTTCTTGTTTATAAGTTACAGTAGAATATCCCCTTCAGTATGTTTCTAAATAAAATTAACTGATTTCACAATACATTCTGTAATAACCTGTTCAATAATGTTAGCTTACTCACCTAAACATCTGTTGCAAAATACAGATGGTTCTGACTCCGAATGCCAAAAATATAATAAAATTAAAAAGGGCTTTATTTCCAGATACAACAAAACTATTCAGCTAAATTAAAATAAATTCAAGATAACATGATCTATTTTTTTTTTCAACAGAGAGACGACCCTACTGAAAATAAACATTTAAAATACTAGTTACTATTTATAAAAAATTCTGATAAATGTATCCAAAACTGCTTATATAAAAATTAATTATGAAAAAATCAGAGGATAAAACCAGTTGGCTGTCTAACCAAAACAATTAAGGGTGTCTGGCAGGCAAAAATAAATTAGATTAAATTATATGTAATCTGATAATATTTGGTCCGAAGAAGCGTGTGTGTGTGTGTGTGTGTGTGAGAGTGTATGCGTGTGTGTGTTTATAAATAGTAAGATTGCAAAGAGCTGAGAGCCAGCCAGCCTGACAGAGGTCAACTCTTCTGTTGCATTTTTTGCGCATAAAAGTCCCTGCAGGTCTCACAGCACCGCTGGTACCACCTCATGTCTTGACAGAGGTTCTTCTCTCTTATCACCCTGCAGTACACAGGCCATTGGTCTCCCAGGCACTTGAATGTTAAAGCAGCTGTGAAACAACAACAACAACAACACCAAAATCAAATATACATTAATATTACATTTATTGGTGAGGAATCAGGTAGCAAAGGTGACAAGGACTCCAGAAGTGTATATAAGGAAGGGAAAGAAGAACAGATGTAGATGTTCAACAAAAGAAAAACAAAAAAAGTCCTCCTGTAATCAATGTTTCAACATTAAAATTTGCATCATCTTTCTTTGTAAGTGAAATAATCTATTAGACCTTTAGTTTTGCGTGGCTTCTTTGTTCAAAGGAACAGAAATATATTGACTTGCTTGCTTGAACTCTACAGATGCCACACTATGAGGCACTCTTGCAAGGTTTGAGGACAGTAAGCAAGTCCCATGGTACATTTCCTTATGCAACTCTATTTTACCTAGAAAAATGAACCTTACAGTCTGGAATCAATGATAGTTGGTATGTTGGCAAATATACTTCTCCAGGCCCAGTTATAGCATTTTGTGCTTCTCAAATGCACAAACACTGTGCATTTCTTACCTTCTTGACATTTTCCTCTCCACTACTAGTACATTAAAGATGTTCTTTTTATAAATTGTCTTCCAATACATTGGTCTGACTACACCACACTCCTTTTAATCACTCCAGTGGGTCTTCCTCTCCTCCATGTCAAAGTTAGGCTATTAATCTTCTTAAACCTTCACATCTTTCATCTTCACTCGGTTATTCAGGTTGCTGTATTAGTAGTCTGTTGCTGCTTTCTAACTGTGGAAATCCTTGACTAGCAAATTCTTCTTCAGAAACCTTCTAAAATGGCATGGACATCACACTAGCCTGAAAGCCACTGTTTGGTTTACTTTACCTCCTCCCATGGTTGTTATAGCTACTTAGTTCTCCCTAGTAGTCACAAAACATTCAGAAGCAGAAGCCTGACTTCTTTTGTATGCCTGCTGCACAAAACAGGCCTATTTTCATGTGTGTTGTCTTTTTTCTTGTGAAGCTATCTGTTAATCCACCACCTGTTTTTTTTACAAAAGCCTCTTACAGTGCTTATGGTACTATGCCTAGTACCAAATTTGGGTCTTGGCACATTCAGTTATTCAAGCTGTAGCACATACCTGGAATGTAGTATGGGGAAACAATGAAAAATAGGGCACAAGAAACAGACAACACCCAAAAATCATCATAAACACCTAACTGAAAAAAAAGAAGTCAATCTCATAGAACACTTGAGTTACTCTCCTTTTTCAATAGGGAAATACATGGGAAAGAGAAACAGAGAGCATATTTATAAAAGAGCAGAGATGGTGCAGTCCACATCAGCTATCCCTACCCCCAAATCCAGAGGATCTATAATGCATAATAGGAATCAAACTGGAGGCCAAAGTGATCAATATATTCAAGAGAAGCATTGCATTACATATTTAGGAGATGTTAACGTTTCTTCTGGACTGGATTCTGACACCTGCTGGATGAGGTTGACCTGTAGATTATTAACATCAGTGCTACATAATCCATTCTACAAGGACAAGATAGCCCAAGGTTTTTTTGTGTGCTTCACATTATATCAAATTTTAATGAATCTGACACTGTATTTTTTCTGAGAAAATCTGTGATTCACTTTACTCAGTGACACCAAGGCTGCTTATACCTCACCAAAGGGAGAGCATCACTGATGGAGCGATGTCCTCTTGCTTCAGAGAGATCAGTTGAACAAAGAAAGACAAAGCAGGAAGGGCAACCTTAACCACTGGAACAGTGGAGGAGAGGGCAATAAACAACAGCTGCTGTATCATCCAGCAAACTGAAACAATGACTACTTCACAGAAAAGTTTAAAAATCTTCAAAGGGAAATGCCCTTCACTGACTTAAAGGAAGAATTACATACACTCTGAAATGTTAAGACATGCTTTCTATGCAGGAGTAATCTATTGGACAGGAGAGTTTATCTTAACAAGGGCTTTGGAAAATAATCTGGAAAGGGTATTGCTGTTTTACAGCAAACCTTTGAATGTACCCCAGTCATGCTCAAGGAGATGAATGATCTGGGGAGCTGACTGTAAGATCATCACCAATTACCCACTAGGAAATAATTAACAGAATTAACAATTCTGTAGTTACACAGTAACATAATTTCTTTAAGACCAACAGAAACCTGAATTCCTTTAGGAAGAGCAAATCTCTTTGTATTAGTAATTTTCCTTCACACATCCTAATCCAACAGGCACAGATTGTAGACATTTGAACTAAAGACAAGTGGAGAGAGCTATTTGTATTTGGAACAAGTAAGAGCCTCTTTGATATCACAAATACCATGAGAACATAGCTTTTAAAGAGAAAACAAGGTATTTTATTAATTTAGAAATGTTTGATGAAATTGAGGGGACAAATATATGTATATATAATCAGTTTATAATGTCTCTAATATAAACATATTTTAATCTCAGATGTTGTGCCAATAGTATCATACAGTCCCATAATATGATCCTTCCCTGTGTAACCATTCTGAGGTACAGTCTCTCATGAACACACTGGAAAACTTAGGCATAGATGAGACTCTGCACAGAATTTACATCACCTTAGTCCTAGCCCTCTGTTTTTCAAACTGGGATCATCATTACTCTATGGAGAGAAAGAACTAAAAGAGATTTCCAGGGGGAATGTGTCATTTTGACTGCTTACCTAACCTTGGTGATGTTATCGTATTAACATTAATTTTCTCATTGCAGGGGTGAAGATGACAGGGCCTGTAGGCTGCAGGCTTTTCTGAGGAAAAGCATTCATTGCCATGCCTTCCTGTGATCTTGTGCATGCACTGGATGACTCGGGACTGCATCCCTTTGCCACAGGTGACGGAGCACTGGAACACACAGAAGACACACATTTACTGGAAAGGTATTTTTGCCTGTAAAGCCAGTCCAGGTAAAGTCAGTGGCTGCTCCTTCAGTTGTCAGCATTCCAAGATTTTTGCCTTCCATTCTGTTAGCCAAATGCAAACCAATTTAAAAAGCACAAATAAATTGGCAGTAGTGATTGAAGGACTGATTACAGCATCCTGTTGCTGTCAAGGGCCATTTTGCAGAGCCTATGATGAAATTAAAATGCAGCAGGGGCTGTTCTCCTGTATCTGTATCCTAATTTATTTTTACATAGAGGAGAAAGTGATAGAACAAAAGAAAATGCTCAGAGACACTGACGGAGGGAAGGATTTTTAATAAAGCCACTACTCCTGCCAGTGCAAAAGTGCTCTTTCTACTGAGCAAAGTGTATGCCTCTTGCCTTTGCATCACATACATCACACATGTGTCCCACAAATGAAACACACAATCTGAGGCATTGTCGTTGTTTAGGGCTGGGCTGGCCACTAAATGCTGGACAGATGCTCTCTATTAAGCCTTCTCCCCACCCGAGGAGGGGAAGAGAAAAAGAATGAGGGAGAGAGAATTATGGGTTGGAAAAGAAAACTAACAGATTTAATAAAAACAATAATACTAATACTACAGGATAATAATGTAAATAGGAAAATAATTAATATATCCAAATATGTACAAATATATATATAAAATAAATATAAAATCTTCCCCCACCCCTCCCCGGTGATGATCACCAGAGGCTCTGCGGAGCACGGCACTGGAAAAGTCCCAGACTGGACCCAGCAGCAGGTGAGAGTTAGATGCAGGAACTGGATTCAGGAACACATGGATCAGGATTGGAGGGAGACAAACTAAAAGGGTTCTGCTCGGACTTTGGCCATTGCAGGAGAAGACAGGCAGAAAAGGAAGAGTAGGAGGGGCAGAGGGGTAAGACTCTTGTGATACCTCAGCTTTATACTGACAATGACATATGTGGATGGAATACCTAGTTGGTCAGTTTTGGATTATCTGTCCTGTCTGCTCCTCCCTGCAGATGTGACACCTTACTTGAGACAGTGGCCTTGCCGTGTTTACATAACATACAAGCATTATCACTTGTAGACTTGAATGCTGTCTGGAAAAACATGCTGTTAGTTTC
>NW_010201628.1:0-4657 GCF_000695765.1 Mesitornis unicolor
AAAAGGGGGAGCTTTTTTCAGGTAGCTTCTTAAAAGCCCATCTCTATCGCCCTTCCCCTGTTACCAAAGACACAACCAAAAACCCCGCACAGAAAAACCCAATACACTCCCCCAACCCCAACCAACCAGCTCCCCCTCCCCAGCTACCTGTGCAAGTATCTGTCTTTATTTTAGCAGCATGGTGGAAGCAGTAGTTTTCTGCTGTGGGTGGTCTGACTGGTTATACTAATATAAGCAATTACATGGTTCTCCTTTTATTATAGTTTTCAAACTCACGCTTGCAGAGCAATCAGTTTAAGATGTTATTGCCACCCCTAGCAGAAATGCCAGGAAGGAACCATGAATGCTAGTTCACTGTGCATACCTGAGTGAACCTACCTCTACTGGTGATGCGAGTTGAAATCTAGAGCTGCTCTGTGGAGTCCTAAATTATGTCTGCACAAAGTATTTTTTACACTCCTGCTTTACACACCAGCCATCGTGTTAATTACTTTCTACTGGTATTTTTTTCAGTTAAACTATTGCTCAAACTGATGTAGTTACATTAGTGTACCACGGTGTGTGTTCAGTAGATCACATTTCCTAACACTTTAATTAAATTGGTACTTGATTCTGACTTTTGACTTTGCTGAAGTTTAACTACACGTTTTTATCTTTTTAAGGAGAGCTGAGGCATAACTAGTTGTAATGGTAGTTTGACTTTTATCTTGAAATTGTATGACCAAGATGGAATTTCTGCAGATGTTGCAGCGGTAAAGTGTGAGCGTGTGTATGATTAAAATACCTTTCCCTCCCTCTCTCTCTTTTTCAGCTCTCTGAAACAAAAGTCTTCACTGCTTCCTCTGTTCCAACTGAGAATCATGTGGCTACTGGTAAAAGGTAAGATATTCTTCTTTGTTTTCCTTATACCTTAAGAATCTTATGCTTGGGGAAGCAATGGTAGCTTGCACATATAAAATGTTGAATAAAACATGGGGCAGCCCTGGTTAGAGACTGGTCAAGGTAATTGTGGAAGCCTTGCTTTTAAATACTTGATGTCAGTTCCTGTGTTACCTATTATTGACAATGGAAGTGAAGCCAAACTTAACAAATCCACAAGCATAATACTGAGAAGACCCTCTTTTCAGCACAAAGACTGCTTACAGACAGGAACAAAAATATCTGGGAAGAAAAGTTTTTCTCTGTTAAAAAGGAAACTCTGACTTTGCTGTCCAGAAAATGGAAAGAAGGCCTCTGTAGATACAAGAAGTGTTCAGAACGTAGTGCTTTGACAACGTATTAACATAAAAGCTTGCATTGTCGAGAAGATTAATTTCCTGGTAAGCATCACAATTACTTGCCGTAACTGATGATACAGAGTTCTGATAGAGAACCAAAAATGTAGCAGTTTCTGCTTTCCTTTGCCTGCCTTTGTCTTCACCAAGTGCCTGGCTGATGATGTTGTGGAGTCAGTTGCCTCCATTAGCCTCAAGTCCCAGGAGAGCAGGTTAAAGTGGTATGATGAGGACTTCAGTAGTTGGATAGTATGACATCTGAAAACTAGATGGCCTAATGGTCCCAAACATCCTGAGTACAGCTGTTCCCCAGACGGCAGCAAAATTTTACCTCTGATACAGATGTGATCTGGAGAGAGCATGGTGTCAATTCTTCTACAGTTTACATTCCTTTCCTCCTTAAAGGTGATGTGCTCACGTGTACATTGTTCTAATGCAAATATACTTCCAGTGGATATCTCTCAGATTCTGTTAGAAAATATTTTAGTTCATCAACTCAAATTCTGGTGTTCCGTTGTTTTGTGAGGGTTTTTTTGGTTCTGTTTTGGTTTTGCTTGTTTGTTTTGTGGTGGGTTTTTTGAGTTTTTTGGTTGGTTGGGTTTTTTTTGTGGGGTTTCTTTTTCTTCTTAATTGCTATAACAGAGGTTTGAACATTAAGGAATCTATGCTGATGAAAGTGCTGGAAACAGCTCTTCAGCCCAAGCCTGTAGTATATTTAGGATAAACTTAAAAGTCAGAATTGTTGGGGTAGATTTCTTTCATTGTCTGAATGCTTTGCTTTTCCGTGGATAAACCTGTGCTAAACATGTGGTAAGGGTTAGTAAGCCATGCTAAATATAAGAAAATTCATGTTTCTCATCCCGTTCAGGTATGTGTGGTAATTTGTATATGTGCCTACTGTCTGAGGAACTTCACTTTTATTTGTGCTACACTTGTGACTTCCATGTAATCACATATCCACTCAATTGCTGCATGTGTGACTTCATTCTTTACAGTCCTCATAGGCACCCTAGACAGATGTAGGACTTTGATCCCTTGCTCTTTTTAAAGAGATAGCATGATATATACAGAGAATGTGGATAGTCAGTTAATATAATTGGCTTGCAGGTGGGATCTGCTTAAACATAATATATCTTTCATGACTTGTCTCCAGTTACTTGATTATATTAATCATACAGGCTATTTATGTGATATATGATGTTATAAATTTGATAATGTTTGAAAACAGTGCAAATATATTTTATATTCTAACTGTAGTGGAAGGTTTCAACTAGCACAATTTTACTTTATGAGAAAAACCTCTGTTCTTTCTCTTTCTGTATGGTAGACAAGCAGTATTTGAGAAGACTGTTCATCAGTAATAATTCTATTGCTGGTATGGCAGCTGTAGTAGTGTTAGTGTTTTCTACAGTTTCAGTGCAGGCTAATCATCATGTTTATTCCAGCCAAACTTCTCTTTTTCTTACAGTATTGATTTGGTAGCACTTCTTCAAAAGCCTGTGACTTCTATCCAAGAGACAGAAGGCAGCTCATTTGAGGCTTCCCAGCAACAGACTTTTGGCCAAGCCTTAGTCTTCACAAATTCTCAGCACAGCAACCAAATGACATCAGGAACTGGCAGCTCCAGTGCTGTAAACTCTTACTCTCCTCAAAGTTTGGTAAAATTATCTTACACTTTTTAATATTCTTTATGAGTAAATATTTCAGGTTAAAGAAGTTTTCCAGTACTGGCATTTAACACGATGTTTCAGTATTCATAAAATTCAGGTTGCAAACTGCATTTGCACACACACACACAAAAATACTTTTTTCTGATTTTGCTAAGTAGTTGTTTTTTGGTTTAAATGAAGAACTTGTATTAATTTTTGAGTAAAGTGCAAGTATGTTTACCAAATGCTGATTTAGAATTAAATAACTTGTTTATAGTCAGAAATTCTGTGTCAGATAACTATGGTGAGTTATTTCCAAGCATATATCTGACTGCTTCTTGTGGAAACCTGTCTTTTTCTGAGTCAACTGTGAGGGCTTGAAAATGAGGACTTACATTTATTATCTGAGAACCAGTTCAGCTATTAGTAGATATATGCTATTTTGAGATGCATGGATTCATGTAAATCAATATTATTGCAGTTACATTGGTGGAAGTTGTGTAGGTGATAATCAGAGAGGATCTGGCCATAGGCTAGCACTACTGAATTTTTTTTATTGATCGTTTGTTAGTAATCTAGGGCTGAAGATGTTTTAGTTGCTACCAAATAGCAGCTGTAGCCATCGAACCTATGGTTATATTCAAATTATTTATTAAATGCTTAAGTTTACTCTTTCTCCTTTTTTACTCTTTTGGTAGTCTGCAGTTCTTTGTTCTGGCTTTGGAGAACTTGGATCTTCAAAACTGGCAAACTCAACTGGATCCCAAATCTTGGACCAGTTGAAGTCTCCAGGTTTGGGTCAGTTTACCTCTCAACAAAACAGTAGTAGCTCTACCACCACTACCACATCTACCGCATCATCCTGGGATCTAAAACCACCCATTCCTCAGTCCTCAGTCCTCAGTCAGTTTGGTAAGTGCTTTGTCATAGGTGTCTCTATTAGCCCTTAAGATTTCTTAATGCCAATTACAGTTTAAAATGGCCTTAATGAAAGACTTACTAAAAAATGTGATGCTAATAGTCCAAGTGGCTACAACATTGTGAGAGTTACACTTACTTGCTGGTAATAGACATTATGGGTGTATCACAAACTTAAGTTTTGATAGGCTTAAGCCTATCCATAAATGGCATTACATCCTCAGAAGTTGTTGAGCCTTCATGTAATGACATATTTGATTTAATGTGCTTGTATATTGTCTCCGTTTAGGGCTCAGGACAAGCCCAGGGAGCAGGATTTTCTCTCTGTTATCCCCTACCCTCCCAGGGGAGGATTAAAAAAAAGGGAATAGAGAAAAAGATGCTTCGCACAAGGTTGGAAGTTAAGAATGCAACAAGTTTAATGAAAAACAACAGGGGAAAGGAAAAGGGAATTAATAAGGGACAAAGGATATTTAACTCTATACAAAACCCGATCCCAGCAGTCCTGAGTGAAGTGTCCAAGCAGGGCCTCGTGGCCACTGTGACCGCTGTGACTCGTCACCAGGGACCACAGTGGTGCCGGGAGTGGGTAGTGGTGGATGCTGCCGAGCACATCCCAGCTGTCCTGAGATGCCACTAGAAAACTGCCCCAGAAGGCAGGAGAACCTACAAAAACCTTGGGCCTCCTCAGTTTTTTTTAGACTGGATCTGTAAAGGAGAGGGAACAGGACTGATCTTGAAACCCCAGGGTCCTACAGACACCACCAGTCCTTCACTTTCAGGCTGTTAACCCTTAAACCATAACATTTCACCCCT
>NW_010201629.1:0-276 GCF_000695765.1 Mesitornis unicolor
TGGACCCACAGACCCCTGAACCTCCAGACCCATGTAGCCTAGCCCCATAGAGACCAGACCCACAGACCCCAGCCCCATAGACCCCTGAACCTCCAGCCCCATAGACCCCACACCATGCACCCCATAGACCCCAGCCTCATGGCCCCCAACCCCATGGACCCCAGACCCACAGAGACCCCAGATCCATAGACCCTTGAACCTCCAGACCTCCAGACCCTGCATCCCATAGACCCCAAATCCATAAAGACTCCAGCCCCATAGACCCCAAACCATGCA
>NW_010201630.1:0-2535 GCF_000695765.1 Mesitornis unicolor
CTTTTGAGGTCCCTTCCAATCCCTCACGTTTTGTGATTCTGTGATTCTGTGACTACAGGTATGGGGATGATATTGCCAAAATTGAGCAGAACTTGCATCTTTTAAAGGAAGCTCCAGAAACAGTGTCGTGTGCCAGTGAAATCACCTGCTGGAGCTTCCCAGGATTGATAACCACATGGGTGGGCTCTTCTGCAATCAAGCACCACACTCTAGTTACACTCATCCATCTCCTGTCCCTGTCCCGTTTGCACATGCCCACCACAGCCAGGGGCTGGGCCAGGGAGTCTCTGCTGCAAGGCACCTGCTCACAGCAGCAGCAATTTGAAAATACTCCACAGAGCAGGGGTGCGAGCCAGCAGCATGGGAGGGCGATGCTGGGCCACTCTGAAACTGCCCATGCTCAACACACCCAGGGTCTGAAGAAAACCATCCAGGCCACGCTGGGTAGGCTGTGCCCAAGTAGGTGTCATTGAGAAGCAGAATACCTGCACACCACCACATGGGGTTATTCTGCTCATCCTTCCTGATGACTTGAGCAGGAAACATCTCTGCTTTGGGTGCAGAGGCCCACCAGGCTGACATTGAGCTGGGGGCACTCCAGGCTCTTGGTGCTCCCCAGCACAGTTGCAGGGCTGGCAGTATTGTTCAGAAATCATGGGAAATCTGCCTGTTTGCAGGCTTTCATACAAACCACTCGTCCCTTCTCTCTTTCAAGGATGTCTACAGCTCCTGCCAAATGGTTTGAACAAAATGCTTTAACAGACAGTGCAGCAATAAATTCACCCATGGATTCAGAAAACAGCTACCAATATTCATGGAAGAAAAACCCCTCACCAATTGCTCAATATAAAAACATCTCCCCAAAAGTTTCTAACTTACAAGTCTTTGAAAGGGTGCAGAGGTTTCACCATCTACTTGTTCTGGTTTTGAGCCCCTCCCCAAGTGTGCGCTGTCAAGAGACAGAACAGAGGCACCTGGTGCAGCCACTGCCACACAACTCGCACCTGAAGCAGTTCACATGAAAACCACTGTCCCTATCCAAATACTCTACTAGGAAAGGATCTTGTCATGTGTAAAATTCAGGTATTCTTTGCTGAGAGGTGATGGGCTACATCCACCTGCATGGAAAGGAAGCGATTTGCAACATACACTGCTGGGGATTTCCAGGACAACAAGAGAGAAATACAAGAGCCTTCACAACCCCAGGAAAAAGCAAAAACCAAACCCAAACCACCCCACCACCACCACTTCTTATTCATATTGATGAGGTCCCTACCTCCTCCACTAAACAATCATCCAGATCACAGGCTCCCACGCTGATGGCCTCCACAGGCAAGTCAAGGACATAACTGCTTCTGCCAAACTTCTGGCAAATCTCTAAAGAGAAACATAGAAAGCTATCCATCACTTTGATCCAGCCACAGTAAGGGTCAAGCAAGCCCTGCTAGAGCCAATGATCACAAGACATCTGCCAGTGCAGAATGAGCGGTAACGCATGGAAGCTGGACACTGGACCTGAAATTCCTCACACTTTAAAAAGTGAAATGCACTGGCTGAAAGAAGAGAGTTCCATGAATTTTAATGACTAAAGATTTTACATGCACACTGTTGGAGGCTTCATGAATGAAGAGGGATATGATTATATAGAGTTGTATGCTTTGGAATCACCACCTTAAGAGTTGTGTCATTTGGGGAGACCGCCTTAAGATGACATAGGGATAAAGAAAGACAAAGTACGACGATGCGGCAAGACAAAGACCCGGAAGCAAACCAACCGGAAGCGGAAGTAAACCAACAGGATGTGGGCAGTGACACGTAAGATAGTAACCAATCCTGTATTAGCTTAGACAATATGGACACATATATGTAACCAATAGAAATGCTTCTGTGGTATGACTAAGGGATTTTGGACTCTAAAAGCACAGTTTCTGATAAAATAAAAATCTTCGGTTTAGAACTCTTAAAGAGTCGTCTCGGAGTCCTGTGCTCGTCTTGCAAGTGGTGACCCCGACGTGATATTGCGACCGCGGAGGCAAGACGATCCCCAGCTGGAGACTGCGCAGCTGGACTGACACAGGGGGGTCGGTAAAGTGAAGAATCGTTGCAACGAAACGGAATCTGGCCCAGATAGGTGAGCAGCTGGGGTGATAGCATGGGTCAGAATTCAAGTACCGAAGAAAAGGCGGTTCCAGAGTACAGGGAAGGAGAGCAGAATAAAAAAAAGCTCCCAAAATACAGGAGGAGTTGGTTGAGGACCTGCTAGGTCAATTAAACACACAAAAATCCATGGGGCCACATGGAATTCATCCAAGAAGATTGAAGGAGATGGCAAATGAGCTTGCCAAACCCCTGTCCATTACCTTCCAGCAGTCCTGGCTGACTGGGGAAATGCCACTTGACTGGAGGATGGCAGATGTTGTGCCCATTTACAAGAAAGGACAGAGGGAAGATGTGGGTAACTACAGGCCTGTCAGTCTGACCTCGGTGCTGGGGAAAGTCATCTCGAGTGCTATCTCACAGCACAGACAAGATAAC
>NW_010201630.1:2629-2842 GCF_000695765.1 Mesitornis unicolor
GAAGGGCTGTGGATGTAGTTTATCTGGACTTCAGCAAAGCGTTCGACACAGTTTCCCACAGCATCTTGCTCAGGAAACTGGCTGCTCCTGACCTGGATAAGTTCACCCTCTCTTGGGTGGAAAACTGGCTGGATGGTCGGGTGCAGAGGGTTGTGAAAATGGAGCAAAGTCCAGCTGGAGGTCAGTCCCAAGCGGTGTTCCCCAGGGCTCAGT
>NW_010201631.1:0-6037 GCF_000695765.1 Mesitornis unicolor
TGTCCTGAGGCTTCTGCTTCCTTGCAGGGTGTCTTTTATGAATAATCAAAAGCCGCAGAAGCCGACGCTATCAGGCCAGCGTTTTAAAACCAGAAAAAGAGGTAAGCTGGCTGCAGCGTGCCTACTGCTGGTACCCCCTGTCCGTGCTGCATGTGAGGCCCTCGGTGAACCATCGGTTTCTGTCTGTAAACAGACTAATACCTCTGTGTTTGTCTCATAAATCATGTAAATGAGACCACGCTAAATACAAAATCTTAAGGCTGACTCTGGGTGCTAGAATGTTCTCTGCACTGATGAAAAATATTTGGTGATAAGACTTGTAGCAGAATTTACTGTTATAGCCTTGACTTAAGAGACAGTCATTCTAAAGCTGTACTGAGTGTGTTTAGCCTTAGCAGAAATATCCCAGTGCCCCTGAGTTACAGGGCGACTCCAGCACAGGCTATTGGCAGGTTAATGCAAACATCTGAGGAGCATCTAACCTAGCAGGAATTTCAGTGTTAGCTGCTGGATAAAAGTTACATTGTTCCCTTAATGCTATAAGAATAGTTGATTTGAATTAAAAAAAAAATGACACCACCACAAATCTTCCAAAAGAACCTCAAAGCGTGGGATGTGTGAGTGCATATCTCTGTATGTGCAGAATTACTCCCATAAGAAGATTTAATGACTGAAGAGGTGTGATGAGCAGTTTAGTATTTTGGTACTGTTTTCTTAAAGATGAAGTGGGGATAGCTATTAAGAGTTTCTGTGTAATACAGCTTTATTAATATGCTAGCAGTATTCCAGCTCAGGCTGATGACACTAAGTACAGTACGTCCAGAAACAGAATTAAATTGTACAAAAGTACATGTTGACTTACGGAACCTATTTTAATGTTAAAGTAAAAGTACCATGAGAAGCTGTTGAAGTGAGAGAGTTGGATTTCGTCTGTCTGGCAGATTAAATGCTAGCATCCTGGGTTTTTGTCTTTTTAAGCATTTAACCATAGTTTGGCTTCCAAGCAACTCTGTGGTAACAGTGAGCTTCGTGGATCTGTCCTGGAAAATAACTGATCCGGTATTTCCAGATTTCCACCCAACTGTTACCAGCGTGTTGATACTTGCATTGAATGCAGGGATGCTAGTATGCCCCTTGCAGAAGGGATACTGACAGGGGCCAACAGAACTGGCTAAGCTGCTATAGACAGCACTCACTGAAGTAAGATTTGCAGCTGAGTTCTGCTTCTTTGGAAGCTCTTCCTCTCATGGTTTGCATAATCTAAGGACAGATTGGGGTGAGTAAAGCTGAAGACCTCTTCCATTTAAGGCTTTCTGTTAGCTACACGGGTGGATTTGGTGCATATTAACTGTGCCCTACCTGTAGTGAAAACCAGGCTGTGATCAACTGATGTATCTCAGACACCAAGAAGCGCGTGTTCTGCTTTAACCACAGCACAGGATGGTAGATAGATCTGCAATCATAGGCCATAATTTTGTGTTTATTTAAGACAAGAAGTGAGCTCAGATTTCTACATTTTCCCCAGGCACTTCAGGAGGAGCAATTGCTTCTGACTCATTTAACTCCATATTAAGAGGAGAGGGGATGGTCACCATAACCAAAAAGCGAGTAGTGTCAATTGGCTTTAACATGTTAATGGTATGCAGTATTTCAGAGGGAATATTTCATCCAAAACGGCAAGAGGCCCAGAGAGCTGAAATGGAACATAAGTAGTGGAGTCAAACATACAAAATTGTAGGGACACGTATTGAGAATCAAAACTCAGAATTCAAATAAGCTTTATTAGAGCTAATAATTATCACAGACAAGTGTTCTTCTTAGTGAAAGTACTGTAAGAATTCAATTAGAGGTAACTAAGGAATGTTCTAGGTTTTGGTAGCCTTTCCCCTAGCCTTGACTGAGTAGGGGAGTGAAAGCTGTAAAACTGCTTACTGCTATATTGGCCACTGAAATTCATGTTAGGCTGTACTGTTAAATCACTATTTGTGCTAGTTAATACCAGTTGTCTTGGAAGACTGGAATGATCTCTGTTGTGTTTAACTTCAGGCTTGCCAGTGCAAGTTTTGTTTGGTTTTTGTTTGTCATTTTAATCTTATTAAGAAAAAAAACAGATTTTAAAAACAAAACAGCTCTGTGTGGCAACTTCATTTCAACACTTTTTCTTTACAGATGAAAAAGAGAGGTTTGACCCTACTCAGTTCCAGGACTGTATTATTCAAGGTTTAACTGAAACTGGCACTGACTTAGAGGCAGTAGCAAAGTTTCTTGATGCTTCGGGTGCAAAACTTGACTATCGCCGCTATGCAGAAACGCTTTTTGACATCCTGGTGGCTGGTGGAATGCTGGGTAAGTCCCTTTGATGGGGCTGCTCTCAGCCTTTTTCACTTGACTCTACAGAAGCTCCCTGTTTTCTTTCAGTGTAAAAGCTCTGCTGAAGAACCATTGAGTGTGTAGAACAGTGTTAAAGTTATCTGGGGTAAACTATGACCATCTTGGTGACAGATTGAGCAATCACTGACTGCAGAAATACTCTGTATACCCTACTGCACTTTTGCTTGAGTCAGTTTGCATTCTTTAAAGTGTAGGCTGTACAAACTTGGCATAAAGGAAAATATATTGGAATTTTTTATTACTTTTTTTTTTACTGGGAGTAGATCTTGACTCTGTAGTTGAGTTCAGTGAGATAGATGAATGCTTCTTTCAGGTGTGTGGTCTGCGGTAGCAAGGCCAACTGAGCTTTGTGTAACCTGCCCTGTTAATTTGGAAAGTAATATTGTTTACAGAAGAATCTGATGTGCTTAGTTTTGAAAATGCTGTTACAAATCATTTGCTGTTGGCAGCAGTGAGGTCATGGGCTCTAGCAGATGTCAGGGGGTGAGAAATGAGAGGGTGGTCAAATCAGCAGAAAATACGGGGAACTGAGGAAGTGCAAATGACAAAAAGCCTTGTAAACTCATGTGCACACTGTGCGTAAAGAGTAGAACAGACGCTCACCAACCAGGTAAGACGTAGATGAAGCTAAGTGAAGTTGAGAAGTAGTTAAAAAAAGTAAATTCTTCATGCAGCTTGAGACTTTACATTTCCCACTTGATTAAATACTGTTTAATGAGAAGGGGTTCAAGTATGGCAGGGATCCATTTAAAATACAGGCTGTGAAGAGGACCCTCTGTCATCTGTCTAGACTGGAAAAGGTCTGTCTCAGATTTTAGTTTTTGTTATACAATACTTGGGGGAGCACTTGAATGGGAAATTTGGGAGTTGCAGATTTTCTGTAATGTAACAGAAATAGAATTCAAATGACCTAAATGCATAGCGGGAGGAGAGGAAACATCTGATTATGGGCCACAGTTATACTGGGGATGGCAGTTCTGCAGTGGGGGTGGCTGGTTTGGGAGGATGCATCTGTTGTATGTTCAGGTGGTCTTCACACTGATGCTGTAGAAATGTCAAGTGACTTGCTCAAACAAGCTGACGAGCAAGGCTTTCAAAATAGTTTAACTTTATGAAGCAAGCCAGCCTCTCTCAAAGCTGTGAATTGGAACAGGGTTCTGTAGCCTGAAGTTACTCTGATGTTCCTTTGGCAAGAGGCTCTTCTGCTATCTCACAAGAGCTGATTAGCGTAAGTAAACTTGTCTGCCATATGGGGCATTGCTGCTTGAAATTATTGACATACAAATTGTTACAATCTGTGGGTTTACGTCCAAGAGTCTTAACCGCTGCATACTGTTTTAAAGTGTTCCTTCTAGGAGTGAGGCAGAGGGGGAAGGGAAAAAAATGCATTGCTGCATTAATGGTGATACAGAGGTCCTTTACTCAACTCCCTCTCTGTAACAAGTAGCTAAGTAGATCAGCTTTGATCTTTAGTCAGACAAGGCCAAAATAAACTGGCATCCTGTTGCCTTACCACTTTCTAATATTCTCGCCACTAATGCTTATCTCCATCTTTAAGTCATGTTTCTGACTAATACATAACAAAAGGATCTCCCTTATATCTAGGGTGGCATAGAAATCTGTGATGAGGTATACTGGCACTGGCGTTGGTGACTTGAGTTCACCCTAGTTAGTGAAGTAGCCTGGTATGTTATGGGTATTAGAATTCTTGATGTGGTTACTCAGTACTCTCACTGGGGAGTAAAACCACTAATACTAAAACCCTTCTTTAGCCCCAGGTGGTACCCTGGCAGATGACATGACACGCACAAACGTCTGTGTATTTGCAGCACAGGAAGACCTAGAAACCATGCAAGCATTTGCTCAGGTTAGTTCTGTAACAAGTACAATTTAACTTAAAGTGTTTAGTGGTTAAAAACAAAATGTTTGTGTAGTTGAAAGTTTAGGTAAAAATAATGCATGGCTTTAAGAAGCTTACTAGAAGAGGTAGCAATGTTCTAAGCTAAAAGTTACTCTTAAAGAGTTCAACTTTGCTGAACTTGATTTTTTAAAATTCTAATTAAAAGATCATTCAGAGCAAAAACTAATACACTCTCTGTCTCTTTAGGTTTTTAACAAGCTAATCAGGCGTTACAAGTACCTGGAGAAAGGCTTTGAAGATGAAGTCAAAAAGGTATGGATTAGGTCCTTATCACCAAATAAACCGTCACCTCCTGCCAGTTAGTCACTCAATACTGAAGAGTTATACACTGGATTATTAAAATAGAACACCTAAATTGTTAATAGAAGAATAGCCTGCTTGTATGACTAGTGGAGAAGACTACCAGTGAACTTCACCTAGCTTCTGCTAGTTTAATGGCTTGATTGAAACAAAGGTGTCTAACATGGAGGCAGTAGCCAGCCTTTAGTGAGGTTTGATAGTTTCATGGCAACTCTTCTTACTTCCTCTTGCAGTTGCTGCTCTTCCTGAAAGGCTTCTCAGAGTCTGAGCGGAACAAACTGGCCATGTTGACGGGTATTCTGCTGGCCAACGGGACACTTAATGCATCCATTCTCAACAGTCTCTACAATGAGAACTTGGTTAAAGAAGGTAAGCATTGCCCAACTTCCCCTTCAGGGAAGGATGGTGAGGGACAGAGCCATGACAAGTGGGTGGGAATTCTCATGACAGTACATACCCTTGCTGCTCACTAGTTTCAGCTCACTGGTGGTAGATTTACTACAGGATTAGCAAAGGTAAACATGCTGCCTCACAACCTGGCAAGTCTTGCTAAGGCTTTACAAAACTAGTAGTTTCAGAAAGCTTGTGTGTAGGACATCCCTGCATGGCTGGGGGCTGCTGTCACTACTGTTGCCCAGCAAGGCAGTACTGTATTTTGGAGATGGAATCTTTAGGTTGCAAAAGCTGTATTGTGTCGTTGGGTTCCTTCCTAAATTGCAGCAAGGAGAGTTTAGTACAGGGAAGCTTTTGTGATGCTGAGTTGTGAGAAAAGTCCAGTGTGCCAGAGGCTGCAGTACCCTCCAGCAGACGTACTGCAGGCTGTGTTGGGGCTGCCTCTGAGCACAGATGCTGCTGCTTTGAGCAGGGCTCTCGCAAACCAAGTGCCTTGTACTCCCAGGCTTTGTGATTCCCTTTGTTTTGAATTTCAGTAATAAAGTTACTATTCGGTTGCACAGGTGTTTCTGCAGCTTTTGCAGTCAAGCTGTTCAAATCATGGATAAATGAGAAAGATATTAATGCAGTGGCTGTCAGTCTTCGTAAAGTAAACATGGATAACAGGCTGATGGTGAGTACTGCTGAAATTACTGATTTACTATTTAAGCCAGTTTAGTAAACAGCGTTTACCAGGAAGGTACTCCACACACATTTCATTAGTGAAAGACTTGCAAACTTTGTTTTCAGGAACTCTTCCCAGCCAACAAACAAAGCGTTGAACACTTCTCCAAGTACTTCACTGAAGCAGGACTGAAAGAACTTTCCGAGTATGTTCGGAACCAGCAAAGCATAGGAGCTCGGAAGGAGCTGCAGAAAGAACTTCAGGAGCAGATGTCACGGGGTGATCCATTCAAGGATGTAAGTATTTGTCTGTACACAACGTGGGGGGGTCTTTTGGTTGGTTGTTTCTGGTTGGGTTTTTTCTGTCAA
>NW_010201632.1:0-2281 GCF_000695765.1 Mesitornis unicolor
GCCCGGTGGGAAGCGGAGCGGTTCCTGCTGGTGGCGGTGGTTACCTTTATTTCCATTAATTTTGGCCGTGTACCGCGTTTGTGACCCGCGTCTCCCAGCACTCCAGGCACTGAGCATCGGGTTGATTGGATGCAAATTGTTCGTAAATGATATTTGCCTCTCACAAATATCAAGGTCCCTTATGTCAAGATGACACGCACGGGTTTTGCCTTGTGTTTCTGAAGCTGCTTGGCTTGGGAATGCTTCATTTCCCTGTGGAAGGCTGGGGGGGGACAGGGGGGAGTGGAAGAAAACCCACATGGAAAGTACTCCTGAAGTTTTTGGGAGCATCCGGGTGTGCGGCTGTAGAATGGGATCCAAAGCTGTCACTGGGTGCGTTGACTCAAGCGTCCTCGCTTGCTTTCTGGCATGAGCGGGTGGGATGTGCTGTCCTTTGCCTCTGCCTTTCGCTGAGTCCTAAAAAAACTGGAGTTCTGTCAGTCTCCTGGGTGGAAAAAAACCTTTTCCTAAGTGTCTTAACTGTAAATTTAAGTGAATAGTGTTTTAGCTGCTGCAGCTCGTGAAGAAAGCTCATTTTGAGACCTTAAAGAATGCGAAATCTCACCAGATTGAGGACGGTTTTACATCACTTTCTGTAGTTTTTATGTCGGTATTTGACTCTGGTACTTGAGAATAAACTTCTATGTCCGGTATTCTTTGGTTTCTGACTTTATAAAGTCTTTAAAAAATGATAAAATCAGTTGCCGTTTGCAGTTGTTCAGTACTGAAAGGTCATCCCGGCCTTTCCTCTGCTGATGGGAAAGGGCAGAGCAGAACTTGGTTTCCTCTGGTGCTCGCTTCTCCTTGCCTTGATGCACAGCTTTTGTGTCGCGTTTTCTTACTCCTCACCTCCTGGTTGTGCTTTGCAGCTTCCTCTGAGGTTGGGAATCCAGGAGTTTGATCGTTTTCTGAGCATTTAACTGGAGCCAGCCCCTGTCTTAGATAATTTGCATCGTAACCTGCTTATGGGGCACAGGAATTGGAGAGATTCGGAGTGAAATCCCGCGAGGGCGGTTACTGCCTCGGGAGCATTTTGGGATGTTTGTCATCAGGATTAGTGGCAGTTGTGGGAGTGGGGTTTTCTCAGTTATTGGTTCATTTTCACTTGGTGCTCCCTCAGTCGTTCACGGTTTTTTAGTGGTGGTTGAAACAGGAACGTGGTGTTGGGAGGATGTGAACTTCAGGATGAGAAATTAAACTTGCCCACAACGAAGTGCAATGTTATTTCTGTTTGAAGGACACATTTGAGACTCAAACTGATGTTTAAAGGGAGATTTCTTTGGTGGGAGAGAGCCGGTTTTCAGCAGTTTAGAAGTCCTTCAGAACCAACTTGTGAGCGCCTCTGTTGCAGAATCCTGTCATTTAAATTCAATTATTTTTAAGATGTCGCTGCATGGAGGCTTTGGTTTTGCTCTGAAAAGCATCGTCCTTACCCATCTGTGCTGGAAGTGTGAAAAGATGAAACCCTGATAGGTTTTGTGTCTCTGGTGCCGCTTCTCAGAGCTTGAGAAGCTGCAGGTCGGGGTTTATTAACGCCAGTTTACTGACATGGGTCGATGTTGGATGGATATTGCAGAGCAAGCGGAGCTGAAGTAAACTTGAGAAATGGTATTTATAATGGGAAAGGCTTGGTCTTTTTTTCCTGTAAGTAGGACTTCACACCTCTGAGAGAGAAAGATCAGCAGAAACCTTTGTGCTTTCTCCCCGGTTTGTTTATTTTGGGTGGTTTTCTAACTTCTCTGTTTCATTGGTTCTTGCAGGCTGTTTTGCTGCTGTTGTGAGACCTTCATGGGACAATAAGGCAGAGAAAAGCAGTAAAAGAGAGAGAATGTGGTTTAGCACTACAGAAATGAATTGGGTATTTCTGCAGCGCTGGAAATTTCATTTAATTTTTGCTGGTGGCTGGATTTCAGTTTGACAGAGCCCTGTTTACTTGTGACACTTGGCATGTCTCCCTTTGCAGGGGTACCAAATGTAGGTGTTCCCCTTAGAAAAACCATAAAAATGCGTTAGAGGGTATGCAAATTGCTTGTCGTTAATTCTGGTCTTCATTTTTTATGGCTTCAAGATACTTCAGTTACTTTAGTTCTCAATTTTCTTTCCTTAAAAAATGCCCAGAGGAGTCTTTTGGACTTTGAAGCTCAGGGATCCTCGGCTCCATCCACGCTCCTGGTGACGTGGAGGGGATGGTGTTGGGAATCACAGAATCACAAAATCACAGCGTGGTTTGGGTGGGAAGGGA
>NW_010201633.1:0-774 GCF_000695765.1 Mesitornis unicolor
TGGAAGTCTCGCTGCTCTGTAAAGAGCCTGGCTGAAGGCAGAGGGAGCCCTGTTCCCCTTGTTCTGCAGCCCAGCTCTCCGGTAACCTCCTGCCGGCTCTGCCTGCGGCTCACGGGGGCAGCCCCGTGGCTTTGGGCGGCCGCGGGCCGGGTCCTCAGACCCTCCCTCTCGGCAGAGCTGAGCAGTCCGTGCTCGTCACTCCCCCCCGAGAGTTTCTGAAGAGGTTTAAAAGCACCAAACCCCTTCCTTCCCCTTCTGCGATGAGTGAGGCAGGATGGGGCTGGGCTTTAGCTGCGCTGCCCGGGGGTCTCTCTGGGGAGAGGGAGAAGGAACACAGCAGTGAAATGCCTTCTCTTCACCTCGGGACAATGGCAGGTTGTGCTGAAGCGGCAAGATAACCACTTCTCTGGTTTTCTGTCTTACCGGTCCCCAAGGAAAGCAGCGAGCTGCACGGTCCTGGATGGGCAGAAATCCCCCTGTCGCAGTGTTCAGGCTGGGGCTGGCCCCGCTCCCTCTGCGGGCTGCGGGCTGCTGCGGTGCCGGGGTGATTGCGCGTGGTGCAGACTCAGCGCCTGTCACGCCGCCGGGGTATATGGGCGCAATATACTCGTGTGGAGCACAGCCGGGTAGCAGCGACATCTCCTTTTATCTCCTCTGCCCAAAGGAACAGCAAGAAAAGCAACTTTCTGCTCTGGGCTCTTTAATTTTGTGCGGCACTTTACTGCCGCGGTGAAGGTGCTGTAAAAACCCCGGAGAGGGATGGGGGCTCTCAAC
>NW_010201633.1:1140-2027 GCF_000695765.1 Mesitornis unicolor
GTTTGATTCCTGAGCAGCAGGCAACGACGCGCCTGCTGTGATAGTTCAAGTTGTGTTTGTTTCTGCCTTTCCTCCAGCTGAGAAATTCACTCTGTGAACTTTTCATCTCTCCTCCCGGGGCAGGAGAGGGCGAGGCGGGCGGTGGGAGCGCTGTGTTTGTCACGCAGAGCATTCCCCAGCCGAATTAACCGTGCATACTCAAGAGGCACACAGGCAGCTGGCGTCCCCGTCACGCAGAGCCCCACAGAGCAGCAATTTCGGGGGTCCCCCGTGGTGTCAGTGGCTTCTCAGCCTTGTCCCAGGATGCACTCCATGGATGGGAGCCTGGGGGCTCAGAAAAGAGGAGGATTTGGTGCATTTCTGCAGGGAAGCTGGGGCAGCTGCTGTGCAGAGATCCTTGTGTGGTCATGGACAAGCCCAGCCCAGGTTTGGGAGGATGAGAGGTGTTGGCCACCATCTCCATTGCCCGGCTGTGTGCAGGCGCTGGGGAGGGCGATGAAGGGAGCTGAGCAGTGCTGTGGGGTGTCCTTAGGGGGATCCTGGGGGGAAACACATCCCCATCAGCGCCAGGCCTGATACAGGGGCAGCCGCAGCCCAGCAGGGAGCGGGGTTGGAGGATGAGCATTCACGTCCCCTCCCCACTAATAGACGGGGCTCCCGAAGCGCAGCGCCTCCACCTGCCGCCTCATTCCACTTTGTTAAGCACCCTGTAACTATGACCGATGGCGCTTCTCCGGTGGCTGCTGCTGTGCGCGTTTTGGTCGTATTTTGCTGCTCTGGCAGCACAGAGCCGAGCGGAGGACAAGTGTCGCTGTGTAGGGACATTTGCTCTGGCTCCTGAAGTGGTGCTGAGGGAACCGCAGCAGGAAAAGCAACAGCTTTGTAGG
>NW_010201633.1:2065-7516 GCF_000695765.1 Mesitornis unicolor
CAAAGCCGCTGGGGCATGGCTAACGAAGCGCCTAACGAAGGCTGGCACCGTGCTTGGGCACCTTGCCCTGCTGATGTGCTGCTGCTCGCTCCATGCTTTGCCTGCCAAGGAGCCCTGGCCTGTCCCGTCCCCACACCTGTCACCATGAGGTGACCTGGTCCCCCATGCACTGCTCCCCCCATACCCCCAGGACTGTGCCTGGCCCCGGGGCACACCATGCATCCAGCTCCTTGTGCCATTGGTGCACCTACGCTGTCCCCTGCCTGGGGACAAGAACCTCGGGAATGTTCCTGTCCAAACCCAAAGAGCCAGAGCAAGTCCTGGAACCACCAGCTCAGTGCAGGGGGAAGCTGCTGGGGTGGCGCTGGGTCCCGCGGGTGCTGGGCTGTGCTGGCACAGTCAAACATCCTGAGCGTGGGCAGCCGCTGCCAGCAACACCCGATTGAACAGGATGGATGTCTGCTGTCCCACGGACAGGCACCGAGCAGACGCACTGTTAGGGGTGTGCTGCCCTGGTTGAGTGTCTCGGGGACTTTTCTGTCTCGGAGCGAAGACAGACAGCGAGTGAAGCACCCGGTAACTCTTTATGTGCCAAGACTCAGTACAAGAGGAAACAGATGGTGCTTTGCATTCCTGAAAAGAGCAGAGAAGTCTCTTCTGGCACTCAAGGTGTGAGCTAGGCGAGGAGCAGAATTCTGTATCTTCGGATAAAATCTTCCCCCAAATATGCTCATGTTCTGGCAGTAAATTTCAGAAATAAAATCTTGGCTGTCCTTACTGGTGCATCAGCCTTTGTCCTCGTGGGACTGAGCTGCAACCAGCAAGAAATTTGGGGTGGTTGAACGCTTTGCAGCCCCCTCTGAGCACCCCATGGCTTTCCCAAGGGCATCGCGCCCATGCAGAGCTCCCAGCCCTAATGGGGTGATTTGCCATGCAGATACGCACACAACTGCTCTCCACCCCTGGCCGGTGCTGTGTGAGCATCCCCAAAGCTGGGTTTTGCAGCAGCAACCGGCGGCCCCGAGGATGAGATCATGAACCTGTGAGAATTGTCAAGTCCTGGCTGCGCAATAAATCAGCATCTCATTGCCTTTGTAACTCCCCTTATCTGCTTAATACAATCCTTATCCAAGAACCACTAATCCAATTCCTCAGGAGAGATGTGTCTGATTAGATTAATTAATCTGTGTGCGCTGGGGATTTTCCTAACACTTGAACTTCTCCGGGGCCATCTCTGAACCCTGTGCTGCTGCGTCTGAGCTGGGAAAAACAGGGAGAAGGGAAAGGTATCGCCGAGGGGCAGCAGCCCCGGTGCTGCGGCTGCTCCAGCCAGGCAGGAGGGCAGAGGGGAATTTGGGAAGCGGGGCACTGCATTGCTGGACCCCACGCTGTGATACCGGCATTGCCTGCCGCCCTGCGCTGTGGTGCGGGGAGCTCTGCAGGGCCTTCCCTGGCCCTTTTATGAGTTACCCCACTTTTTATGCGTGTTTTGTTGAGTAAATTGGCCACATCGAGCTGACCAAACTCCCATCAGAGCCCTCTGTGCACTAAACCACGATGGAATTCACTTGATGGTGTCTTAACTGCCTGTCAGTATGGGCACACTTATTTTTAGGCATTATCTTCATGGCTGCTGAGATAAAAGCTGTGGAAAATGAGCAGGTTTTTCTCAGATATTTGCTTAGTTGCACCGCGATGACTTTGTTGGTCAGTGGTGCAGGTGAGGAGCTGGTGGAGGGGGTGGGAAGGGCAGGGGGACCGGGATGGCTGAGATGGGGACACATCACAAACAGCGTCCCTGGGGCTGTTCCACTCTATGGCAAGGACTTAAAAATACCATGAGGGTTTGTATTCAGATCCGCTCTCCATCCCCCTCCTCGCACGCAGCAGAAGAGCCCGTTTAAAATGTACCAGCACGTGTGGAGATAACCTCTGCAATTCAGCAGCAAAGTGCAAAGACCAGCGCGATGACAGCTGCAGCAGCCGCGGAGTCGCGCGTTTTGTCCCGGTAAGTACATGGAAATTGCAGTGTGCTTTGCTGCTATTCAGGCTGAAGGGCTCCTTTAACACAGACCATCTCCTGATATCAAAGTGAATGATTTCTTTCATTATTCCTGGTTATGAAGCCCATTTTCATGTTATTTGTCATTTGTGAAGCAATTTGGTTTAAAGATGGCTCGGAGCTTTTGTACTGAGCAATCAGGGAGGAAGTGGGGAAGGAATAACGCAGGGGAGGACTGGGATTGTTCTGCTCCTGCACAACCAAGGCAGCAGGGCCCATCCCTGAGCATCCCGAGGAGCAGACGGGGGGTGCAGGATTGGGGCTCGGCTCGGCGGATTTGGCGTCTCGAGAACTAACAGCCCCTTTGGGACGCATGGGGGATTTCGGCGGCTTTGGAGCTGACATCTCTCTGCAGCTCACAAATTCGGACTTAAGAGCCAATCAATTGTGCCGCTGTTTTCGCACCACCAGAGATGCGGTATGGATCTGCTGGGGGAATTTCGGAGGATGTTTTATCCCCCTGGCTGCAGCCGGGCCACTATTCCTTATGCTGAAGAGCCGGCCGTAAGCAGGTCCTGTAAACCCAGCCCCGCGCCGCTGCAGCGTTGATCTATCGCTCACCGAGGAGCACTGCCAAGGCACCGGCCAGGAGGGAAACAAGGGGCAGGATCAATTCTTCAGCAAGTGGTGTTTGATTTTGTCATAAACCCTTAATATTCTATATTTAAAAACGCAGCTGCTCAGCTTTGAGATGAAAAGCTGTGGCATTAAAGCGCCACGGAGGGCAGCTACCCCAGTCAATACCCCCCTGGGAGATTGGGCACGTTGACCCTGTGCTGTGGAGCTGAGCCAGCCCTGAGACTGAGCCCTGAGCCCCACAACCCCAACCCCAGCTGTGGGGCTGCTTCCCATCTCCATCCCACGGGGTCCTGGGGGTCCTGTGCCACGAGACAGAGCTGCCCCTGATGCAGCTTCCCACCAGATGCCTGGTGCTGCGGTGCTGAGGAGGGGGTCTCCATGGAGCATCGCACCCAGATGGGGCCAGAAATGCTGAGAGGAGCGGGAACCGCAGGTGACGGAGGCTGCGCAGCCACTGCGGAGGTGCCATGGCTGTTCCCAGTATCATGGCCATCCCCAGCATCGTGGCCATCTCCAGTACCAGGGCACCAGGAGCTGCTGCTCGCCCCCAGGAGCTGGCAGCACCTTGGCTCCATCCGAGCAGCTTTGCTCCGGATCCCGAGGCGCGGATGCTGCCGCTGCTGGAGGGTGCTTTATTGGCCGCTCACGGAGAAGCGGCACCGCGAGTCTAAAATAGCTGCTGGTGTAAAAGCGGATCTGGGGAAGGCGCCTGCAGGCCCCCCCGACGGAAGCGGATCCCATCTGCTGCGGCACCAGGCACATTGCGAGCGAGTTTCAGTCCAGTTCCAGGGATTTTGTTCTCTCTGTACGCAGTATTTTGAGACTGAAGTGAGACAGGGTGCTGTGAGCGGGGGTTATCACACAGCAAACCCCCCTTGTGAGCCATCATCAGCCAGGGATGTCCCCGCACCCCGACAGGGGACAAATTGGGCAAGACCCGTCCCGAGCCAGGGATTCGGTGATCTGGGCTGGCGGGAGGTGGGTGCTTGGCGGAGCCCAGCGGTGCTGTGGTGTTCATGCAAAGCCATGGCTGGTGCCAGGGGTCTGGTGACCAATGTGGCCGTGCCATGTTCCTAATTTAACAAAGATTTACGCTTTTCAAGGGTTATTTTTTAAATACAAACCTTATTTCCCCCCTGCCCTCGAATGCCATCTCCAGCCAGAGCAACTCCGTGCTTTCCCTCATGGTGTGGTTGGAGATGGAGCCCAGGCTGCTGCAGCCCGGTACACAGGAGGGACACCTCACCCCTGCCCCACGTCCCCCCGTGTTGCCATCACCTCCCCATCCCTTCGCCTGGTCCCCACATGAAACGACTGCCAAGAGCAACGTAAATCCAGCAGTCCCCTTGGAACCGCGCTTTATCAAACTCACCTTTCTCCCAGCAAACCCGCAATTAATCCTGTGCTGATTAGAAGTCGCTGCTAATGAAGGGAGCTGGCGGAGGCGGGCTGGGGCGCAGCAGGTAATAACTGCACCGGAGCACTCGAGAATTAATTGTAACAGCAGCAGAGAGGTAAAAAAGCCGCAGTAAGTGCAATGAGATGGGGAAGCAAAGTGTGGGCTCCCCTGCGCCACCCCCAGCCCCCGGGATAGTGAACGAGGGGGGCTCCTCACCCCAACCCAGCCAAGGGCTCTGCCCCCTGGCCATGGCACCGGCTCCTTCCTGAGGGGCATGGGAAGGGATTACCATTCCCAGGGCAGTCCCTGTCACCCAGTGCTTTAGGGAGCCAGGGGTGGTCGGCTCAGTGGGGGACACCAGGGAACCCCCCGATCCAGGGCTGTGAGGGGACACCCAGACCTCACTGCGTCCCCACAAGAGCCACACTTGTAGCGGCTCTGTTCAAGATCGCATCCTTAACATTACAGCAGCCCAGAGACAAAAAGAAAGCCTCTTCTATGACTGAAATTAAAGATATTGCTTCCTGATCATCACAAAATTGACTTCTAAAATAAGACACTTAATTAAATGTATCCATTCTTCTGATACCACTCAAAAGAGTTAAGTCTAGCGACGACGCAGAGATACGGTGGGATAATGTATTCATGTGGATGGTTATCTGCCTCATAAAGGCATTATGAAAGTAGCAAAAGTAATTGCATTATATTTATGTCAATTCTCTTATTTAACTTGGCTGCAAATGAAGTATTCTGTATTGAACTGCAACCCATTTTAATTTACAAACTCAGCTCTGCTCTGCTCAGTAGTATTGCAACTAATGAAAAATGACTCAGAGGAACAGATCTTTTCCATATGAATGCTCGTGTAGACCCGAACAGACACCCTCGGTGGATGGGGCGGCTGCCAGGGCCCAGGAGAGCACCTCTGGTCCTGACCATCCCAAAATGCTGGATCCCAGTTGATGAGGTCTGGTCCTCATTGCCCCAAAATGCTGGATCCCAGCTGACAGTGCCCAGGGGCTCAGGTGTGATGTGACCGACATGACCTGAGTGGGGCAGAGGAGCTCGGTGCTGCAGCTGGACACAGACCAGCACGGGGCCTGGTGGCCGCTGGGGACAGGACCGTGGTGCCAGCAATGGCCAAAGGACCATCCCGGGACATAGGGGCTGCATAGCCCCCTTGCTTGACCGGGCTTTGTGCACCCCATGGCCAGCACGGGATGGCGCCCATGGTGACACCGTGTACCCCAGCACAGCCCCATGGGCTCTGGTCTGTGTCTCAGGCACATCTGGGAGGAGTGGGGCCATCTCTTGGTGCCCGTTGGGTGACAGTGACATCTCTGCCACCGTGGCAGGACGTGCCCTTTGCTGCAGGCATGGAGGAGGCGGCGGCACCGCTCCCGTCCCCGTG
>NW_010201633.1:7735-9455 GCF_000695765.1 Mesitornis unicolor
GGGGGGCGCGGGGCCGCCGGCTGCTCCAGCTGAGAGGAGCACCCAGAGCCAGCATCAGCCCCAAAATGACTCCCTCCTGCCCGATGAGAGCCTCTGCACTGCGGCCATTGGGCCATCCCACTCCTTGCAGGGGCTGGAGCCATGTGTGCAGGTCCCCATCAGCTCTTGACCCTAATGGCCATCGCACCCCTTCCTCCTCCTCTTCCTCCTCCTCCTCCTCCTCCTCTCCCTGCTCCACAGGTCCCTGACATCTCAGAGATGCTCTGCCCAGTGCTGTGCTTTGGCCCAGCCCAGGGTGATGTACAGGGGGGCAAAAGGATCCCTGTCCTCTCAGATACATCAGGACAGGGTTTGTGTCCACAACCCTGGGGGTGCAGCTCGCCCTCCCAAACCCTGCACAGCCCCAAGGCAGGGGTTTGCCCCCCACGCACCCCAACTCTGGCTGCCTGGCCTGCTCCATGTCTTCCTCATCCCGCACCATTGCGGGTGCAAATGCTCGGTGCTCATTAAGCGCATCTGAAGGCCACCGCTCCCCGGTGTGCGGGGACGCAGACATTTCCATCCTGGTGACAATATTAATGCTGTGTGATTTACAGTCTCCTGCGCACCCGCTCCTCCGCAGCGAGGCGTCTGCTGGGGCCCGTTTGGGTGGTTCAGATCTGTCCTTGAGGACGTAACAGAGCGATGGAGGGGGTGCGGGCAGTGACTGATGCACATTGGTGCACAATGACTTGCTGGCAGACGGTCTGGTGCGGCTGTGTGGGAAGGTTTGGGACAGGGGACGGGCCTGGGGACCTGTCACACAGGTCCTGCCAGCACCATGGGTGCTTGCTGAGCCCCACAGCAGCCGCATGTCCCTGCTCCAGCCAACCCATCACTGTGACAAACTCTATCTGAGTTGTCCCTGGTGCAAAGCTGTCCCCATGGAGGGGATGCAGGGACAGGGGCTCTGTACGCAGCACTCTGGGGGTGCACACACAACCCAAGAGCCAGGATGGGCAGCTCCTGTCCTCCCTCGGGCCAGCCCCGGGTTGATGTCCCCGGTTTTGTGCTCCTCCTGTATGTGCTCTGGAGACCCTCGGCTGAACAGAGATGAGGAGAGGAAAGAGATATCCATAAAAATTCACCCTGTTCAATACACTGAAGCAGAGAGACACTGAAATCCATCATCCTGCAAAGCCATCTCTGTTTTGGAGCTTGCGGGGTTTCCAGCAGCCAGAGAAGGATCCAGTGAGGCTGGGAGCAAGGGTGAGGGTGTCAGGGTGGAAAAGCCACGGAGATGCAGCCAGCGGGAGGGGATGGTGGCAGCGGCCGCCCAGGCCTGGGGGTGGGCAGTGCCGGCCACTGCGGCTCTGCGGTACCACCCTGCGGGGCCGGGGGCAGCCCCTGGTGCGGAGCCCCCAGGATGGTGGGGATCCGGGTACGTGGTGCAGCACCCCCGCTGTGCGCACCCCAGACGTGATTGAATTCACTCTCGGATTTAACTCGTTATCTTGTCAAGATTTTGGCATTTCGAATGATTCACAATTGCCTCAATTACGGGAATTGGGGTTGTTTAGACAATTCTTCCCCCCGTGCTGTGCTGGGCCTCCCAGGGCTCCTCAGGGCTCTCCCAGCCTCCCCCCCAACCTTTCTGGGTGCATTTGGGGTGGCCCCATACGAGGTCCCTGGTGGGTGCGGTGCTGGGTGGTGCTGGGGACCCATCCCCGTGTGCTGCACC